>NW_019236299.1:122677-153969 GCF_002742605.1 Olea europaea var. sylvestris
CGCCTGAGTGCAGACTTGCTGCTCCAAAATTCGTAGATTTTGACTTCTTTGTCCATTTTAGTACTCCTTATTATGCCGTCTCTCCTAATATTCAAAACAACACTAACAAAAACATAAAAAACATTCTATACTCATAAGATCTAGCAAATAATTAAGTTAAAATTGTGTAAAACTCATAATTAATATACACTCGTCAGTTGTCTTAAGTTGAGCTGACATTAATTACTCTAAAAAGTGGTTACTCCATGCTCTACGCTTGTCATCTAAAAAGTAGATTGAGAATTTACTTGAACAGTGTCTACTGTAAATATGTTAAATCGGTCATTCGCACAAAAAATATCTTTGGTGAAGAAAGCGTGGAAGATGAAAAAATAACAACAGAATTCTATTTGCTCAAATGAAAGAACAAAGAGAACTGAGATATCATGCCAACCTATTTAATTGTTTATCAAATGCATTTAAAAAAAAAAAAATTAGAAGCGAAGAAATTTCAAATAGAACACAACAAAAACTTGTGGATGATAATAAATTAAATTCTTTTTTCAATTAATTTTAAATTGACTATATAATTTTTGTAAAATGCTATGCAGCGCAAGTAATATTTAGCACTAATTTGTACGGCATTACATTGTCATTGAATTATATAGTAAAACCTTTATAAAATATTAATGTTAGGACCAATAAAAATTATTATTTTAGAAATTTATGGATGTCGAACATATTTTTAACTATTCTAGTGAAAATGATGCGATGATGGAATCTCCTACATACCGATGAAGATGTTATTCAAGAAGTACATATCACACGTATCAACGACGATCATGATCTAGATGATAGTTGTGTTTACCAATTACTTCTTATGCATTAGAGGGATTATTAATTTAGCACATTGGTCCAAATTGAGATCGAAGAATTTTATTATTTGAGTGAAATTATTAATTTATTGAACATTCATTTATTGAGATTTTACTGTAAGTCTAATTAATTAATGAGAGAGCTCCATTTTTTGTTAAAAAAAAAAAGAATAGAAAATGAAAAAATGAGTGTTGTAATATTATTTTTTTAAAGGAATTTTGTTTAAAAAATAGGTAAAAATTTTAGAGTTAGGTGTAGAATTATTTTATGTGGAGAATGTATACTTAAAATGAGTTTGACAAAAAATAAATTTAATTGGAGATGGTTGTTCAATTGGCTTTACTCATAATTTTTTCAAAATAAAAGTAATCTCTGGTTCTCACCAGGCCTCTTCCTTGTCCTGCATGTCTATGGTCATCATAGTGTAAACGGTTCAGTACGTACATTTAATTATTGAACACTGATCTAGTGTTGCAACCTACCCATATGAGTTTACACAATAAACAATCCAACTATTAAGAATTAAGCTAGATGTATATCCTTGTTGACAACAAGGATGACATCCTCGCCTATGTGGATGAAATCTGTACAGTGATGTGATGGATGGATTGAAAATCAAAAGTGTAGATCTTGTCATTTGGAAGAGTGTAAAAGAAGGTGTATATGATAGTGTACATATATTATGATTGAACTATTAACCTTATTTTTTCACCTTATAAATTCTATTCATAATTGGGCCCCATTTGGTACATATTAATGTAAAAATAAGAATGAAAAATATAACCGTTACGAATCCCACACAAGAGATAAAAAATCAAATATGGTGGCTTGATGTGATGGATAATAGTCATATTTTTCATTTTAATGAAAAAATAATGGAAAACAAACGGGGATGGAATGGACCAACTGCGTGGAACTAGGACAAGAAATCACAACCTTATCCGACTTGAAAAGCTTTTCTTAAAGGGTTATTCCACTTGTATATCAAGAAATGTACATTCAGGTTGGGGTTCAACATTTTTTTTAGAAATGTACATTAAGGTGTTCACTCCATTCACATGAACGGGACCCACTGTGAATAAAATATGTTTAATTTGGAGTAGAGACCCCCCCTCCATGTGAAGGGAGTTACATCAAGCATAACCCTTTCTCAAAATCACTCACGAATCTGAGGTCAAAATCAAATATGGATTAACACGGTAACTTAACGAATAATCCATGGGTACAATAATTACTAACAAAAATGATGCAGGTGTTGTGATGGCAGTATTTGTATGGTGCAATTTGTGTATTTGTTGAAAAACTGCAAAGTATTTTTCTGTAAGAACTTTGTCAATTTTTTCTATACTTGTAACAAAATTGAGGAGGTTATCGGGCCTCAAACTTAACTCCTTCAGCCCTATACAATTGCAGTTAGTGATGCCAATTCCACCAACACAATATCCATTCAGTATGATTAACTTGATGAACATGTATTATATAAAATGATTTCATAACGGTTTGTTTGGATATATTCCTAAATAATTAGTTACTTTATACTCAATTTATGGTTAAATAACCCCATTGGATTGGAAACAATAATTTTCAATCTCACAACTAAAGTAAAGAAAAAGGCAAAAAAGCAAGCACAATATGGCACTAAAAGAGGAAAATCATTTGGTTTACACTGTCTGCTTTATGACAAACCAAAAAGCACAGCCCATTGATTGAACGACAACAGTTCATCCGATCTCGGGTAAAACCCGATTCCCCCACCCGTCACCTTATTAAACCCGATTATACTTTGTACTCTATCACAAAGCAAGGAAGCACAGCCCTTGGATTAAATACCAATAATTCATCTTCATCGTCCAATCTTGGGGAAAACCCGGTTCCCCGGCCCACCAAGGAATCAAATCCTGGATCGTACTTATCAAACAAGACGGGATCACACCCGACCCGACCTGCTATAACCCGACAGACCAACATGGCGCGTTTCACGTGCATGAACTCGAACTCTCGTTCCATCTCCTCTGGGACTGCCACGTGCGCTCTCCAACTAGTAAGTAGCGTGGAAATCCCGTCCAACTTGGGTGAGAATCCACTCTGTATAATCCCGCAAACTCCGCAGTACAACTGATTGCATAAAGTGGAATTACCGTTTTGCCCCAGGTCACAAGTGTAAGTCGCACAGTGGAATCTCAGCAGTTCATTGCCATCAGCTATACATCGCTCGTCCCTGCTCTTTACGGCGCCGGTTTTAGCTGCCTTTGATTTCACGGATTCTCTGTAATCCTCGAACATGGCTAGTATTTTGGGACCGTTATGGATCTTAAGGATCCGATGGATAGTGGGTTCCTTTGCCTTATCGGGCCAACCCGTTTTGAATATTATCCGAACGATGTTCTTGCCCGTATCGCCATCGATGAGCTCTGAGACTGCATGCTTTGTAGACTGGTGGTGTTCAAGAATACTATATTTTTGGAAGATTTCGCCGCAAATTGGACATGGGTAGATGTTGTTAAGCAGAGGGAAGAATTGCTGATCGGAGGAGATATCGGATTCTGGTCGCTTCGAAACGAATGGATAGTCCGATACACGAGTTTCCGGCGGTCTGAATGGGACAATAATGGGTTGGTTTAATCGTAAGGAACGTGTGGAAGAGGATGGGGATGGGATTGAAGGAGCCTTAACTACTCGGAGTAGGCAGGAATTAGGCTTAGAGGAGAAGAGGCCTTTGATGAAGGACCAGGAAGAGGACAAAGCTTTCGGTGGGCTGAGTCTATGGTGGTTGACCTGGTGGTGATCATGAGAAAGCTTCCTTTTCCGGCGGTTTTGGCGATTGTGGGAGGAGGAGAAGATGAAGCAGCCTAGGTAGAGGAAGAGGAGGATAAAAAAGGAGAAAAATGGGCGGAATTGGAAGTTAGCCATTATAGATATGATGTATCATGGCAATGACATGAACTGTGATGGTGGAAAGAAGGGTTTGTGAACTATGAAAGAATGATGAGAGAAAGGAGAAGAAATGTAAAAGAAGAGAGAGGGTGGGGACGTGGAAGAATAAAGCTAATGGTTGGTGGAAAGCAACTTCATGGCATCTCTTCTTCTATACCGACATGCCCGTAAAATTTAGGTGTTTTATATATATACGGGGTGTTTGAGCCACGTTATTTTGGTAATAATGTATTTTTGAATAGTGTATTGATGGAAAATGTGTGGTTAAAAAATAAAGAAAAATTTTTGAGTGTAATATTATTTTATTGAAAAATGTGTGGTTGAAATGATGTCAAATCACTGTTTAAGAATGTATTTTTTTGAAAGAATGTGTGATTGAAATGTTTTTTTTTTTTTTAATTATGATGGGGGAACCCAGCTCCTTCGGATACGCAATGGGTAAACCCTTGGGCTGACGCATAATTTTTTTAATTTTTTTATTTTACAGCTTAATTTTGTTTTTGTTTAATTTGATCTCATTTGGATAATTCTGTTCAATTTTATCACTTTAATATGCTAAAATCGATGATGTGAACATCAATATTTGATGTCATCAGATATTTAGGCCCCTATTTGGTACCGTTAAAAATTTAGATTAAAATCTAAATTAAAGTTAAAATTTAATTTTAATTTTAATTACATTAAGAACCCATAACTTTTCAATTATACATTTAATTAACTTTTATCAAAATTTACTAAAGATCTTATTTTAATCTATATAGTTTGAGAGCTTAATTCTATATGCACTAATGTGACATTTAGATGTCTTTATTTAATTGATGAATAATACTATTTAGCCATACTGAGAATATAATTTCAGTCAATTTTAATGTCATATTAGATCGATATGGATTGAAGTTATAATTTTAGTGAGGCTAAATAATATTACTTTTACTTGATTTATAATCTTAAATCTGGGATTTAAGATCTCAGATTAATTAACGACACATCATCGATGATTGGTAAGTATCGCAAATAGAGTTATATGTACAAATTAGTGACGAGCCTTATTTAAAGACATTAAATGATATGGTGTTTTCATATTCATGTGTTTAATTAATCTTATATTTTTGACTAATGTTATTTAGTTCCACTAGAATCGCATATTAAATTATAATTGGAATTAAATCTCATTTAATTTTATCTTTTATTTAACCTATCATCTAGCACAACCTAAATTGAGATTGCAATCTCACTGAAGCTACGTAGAATTACTATATCTTTTTAACTCACACCGCATGTCACATATTTCCAAACATACTAAACTAAACTAAAGTATAATTAATTTAACAAAATTCAAGTATTACTTACCCATTGAATCTACATTTTTTTTTTTAATTCCGACTTATTAGGTGCTTGTTTGGTAAAACTTTTGTTTATTAAAAAAGTTTTCTAATTTGGTCCAACGTCATTTTTAATCATACATTTAATTGAATCCAGAAGTTTCATATACTTTTCACCATACATTTCATGAGATCCATCACCTTTTTTCAGCTGCTAGCAACGTCACACAACTTCTAAGAATTATTTTTAACAACCTTAGTCAATGAGTATAGTTAATGTAAATAGCAAAATCTTGATCGGAAAAAAGGGCCGTGACAATTGAACCACCAACAATTAAGGGATCACAATTTAGGATATGTATTTCTTATTGTCCTTGTCATTTTAAAGACACGACAATTAAAGCATACACTTTTAATATATTATTTTAGTGTAATATTATAATTAATTAGACAAAGATAGAGCTTGATTGGCATAGTTAACCTATTTTATTCATTAAACTAAAATATAAACACTCCAATCCAAGATTACTATATAAATATATAATTTTTATTTCACCACTTTATCTCCACTAAAAAATTCTAATGCTTCTAATGCACATAAAGAATCATTTTAACAATAAAATATTTCAACATTAAAGTATACAGAGACTTAGATCGATTGCCAAATGCAAAGTTTTAACAGGTCATTGTTTTAGGGTCGAGCTTCATTTGAGGGAAGGATAAAAAAATAAAAAATAAAAAAATAAAAAAAAAATTATATAGTAAAAATGAAAGGGGAATATGTTTTATCAGCGAGTTTGCCCAGGTTTTAAAGAAAGTTAAATATTACCAGTGATGACTTCGACAGCAGTGGTATACAAGTTGTGCGTTAATCGATGGTGTAACACTAAATGTTACAAGTGGTACAAGTAGCAACGACCGCAATAGAAATGAAAATAGAAGGCAAATTATGTAAAATACATTGTGTTAGAAACAGTGACGACAATAACAATGATAGACCATCCTACAAAATGTAACATCGTGTTACAAAATTTGTTGTAAAATTATTAAATAAAATATATTAATAAATTATATATTGAGAAATAAAGAATTTAAAAGTAAATATGAAATTAGTAAACTATTTAAAGATATTTATAAATTGTTTCCTTTAATTAAAGAGCATTATAAAGTCTGTGTTTACCCGTAGCTTTATAATAAGTAATGTGGTAATTACACAAAACTCTAGAGTTAAAAACTCGGGTTCAAAAATCATATGAGTAGTTTAATAGTTCAAAAATCAGATTTTCATATTTAAATTAAATACCAATTACACCCGAATTTCATTCCAATTTGTCTTCTCTCTCTATCAATTATAATCAATTCTCTCTCTCTCTCCATCTCCTTCTCTCTCCTCAAACTCTCCCCACCCGTCTCTCTCTCTCTCTGTAGCAACTCAAGAAAGGTTTAGGACGTGATGCTTCTATTTTCACTCTCTCCACCCGAATTCAACTTCATCGGCAGCTTCATCCCCAGGTTGTGCCGTCTCTTCCAGTTGGTAGCGTAGCGATCTATGACCTCATCTTCACTGGCGGCTACAGTGTGCATCTCGCTCGAGTCTCAACTATCTGTCTCCGCCACTGATTTCTATGGCTGTGGATCTGTCGTCGACGTGGTGGATTTGTGGGTGTTGGCCGATGATATTGGATCTCTAATTTTGGATTAATTTTTTGGATCTGTAATGCGCCAGTGGTGGCATTGGGCGAATGAGTTTTGATTTTGGTTCTAACATTGGGTTGGAGGAGAATAGGGAGGAGGACAATGGTGGTTGTGTGTC
This sequence comes from Olea europaea var. sylvestris, assembly GCF_002742605.1. Classification (NCBI taxonomy): domain Eukaryota; kingdom Viridiplantae; phylum Streptophyta; class Magnoliopsida; order Lamiales; family Oleaceae; genus Olea; species Olea europaea. Next base: position 129,602 of record NW_019236299.1, read on the forward strand.
GGATGGCATGGGTGACCCGATTTGGATTTTTTTTTTTAATTGTTTTGGTGATTAGTTCCTATTAATGTGGTGGTGGTTCCAATAGTAAGGGATGGCCGGTGGTGTTATAGTTGCTGTGGTGGTTTTACCCATGATGGTGTTGGTGTTGTGTGGCGATGGTGATTCTAGCAGCGACACTGTTGTAGGCGGAGGTTGTCACAAGTGTTGGTGATGGTCATATGGTCACAGATTATTTGGTGGATTGTGATAATTAAATTGATTAATCTATGACCAATAGAGACCGATGAAGAAGATAAATTGTGACGAATGTGACCAAAAAAAATATCAATTGGTGACCGTTTAATGACCGTGACCAATACATAAATTGTGACGTATTAATTTTCGATCTGTAATCGATAAACAAATTGTGACCTATGAATTTTTTTAATTGTGACCGTAAAATAATTTGTAATATTTAAAAATGATGATTTCTGATCGAAAAATAATATATGACTAATTAAATTATGAATCTGTGACCAAATGTATAGATATGTGACCTTAATGTATGACAAAATTAAATAAATTGGATACTAATTCAACCATTAAATCTGCAATTTTTTCCTCAATCGTGAATAATTGTCTTCTGTTGCGTGAATAATTGTGTATGTTTGGGATAAATATGTATTTTAAGGAATTTGTTCAAGTATGGAAACTGGATGCTTAATTTTAGGGATTTAATTGCAACAAAATCCTCTCTCTCTCTCTCTCTCTCTCTCTCTCTCTCTCTCTCTTTGTCTCTCTCTTAGTTTTGAAATTAAAAACTTGTCATCTTAAAACTAAAATATAGCATAGTTAATGTAGGGATTATGAAATGATGAAATTACAGCCACCGAGGTAATTTAAGTTCATATTTCATTATTAAGTAATTAGGTTTCATAATTCAGAAATCAGGTCGTAATTAATTATTCATCAACATTTTAATATATTTATGATCTCTAACCGTTCCCACTTTTTACGTCAATAGTAGAGAGAGAAAATTTTTAAATAAGGGAAAGAAATCTTTCTAAACCGTTCAACCGCACTCCACATCCCTCAATGATCAACCGTGATATAAGATATTTACCCTAAATCTTAAACCGTCTTCATCTATCTTTCCTTATCGTGACCCGAAGTTGAACAAAGCACTGCAAGGCTTTGGCAATGGCAAAAACCCGAAGTTGTGATCGGAAATCACAAAAAAAAAAATCGTCCCTCTGCAAGCCATCAACCAAACGCCAGAAGTCCACAAGTCGGCAAACGTGTCCGTAATGAAACCCCGAAAACCTCAACTGGGCCTCGAAGATGAAAATCGAACAATGTAAATGTTCTCTGTAGTCTATTGAGTTAAATGAGCACATGGGTAAATGATTTTTGAACTCCCTAAGTGACTGTGAACGGAGTATTGTGGTATTGATCCAAAATTTTCATTTTATGACATGGTTTATTAGTAATTCTTGTATGACTATTTTTCAATTTCAAATGTGACTCAACGGTTTCAATTGAACTGTGGTTGTGACCTGTGGGTTTGTGACCTGTGGTTTTGTGTGGGTTTGTGACCATTTTCTGAACTCGCTAAATGGTTGTGACCATTTTTTGTCCTATGCAGATTTGTGACTATGGAATTTTGTAATCCTTGTGTGGCCATTTTCAATTTCAAATGTGACTCAATGGTTTCAAGTGACCTATGGTTGTGACCTGTGGGTTGGACTTGTGGTTGTGACCTATAGGTTTGCATGGGTTTGTGACCATTTTTTGAACTCACTAAATTGTTGTAACCTGTGGGTTTGTGACCATTTTTGTCTAATGCAGATTTGTGACTATGTAAACTGGCCCATGTTTTTGTAAATGTTTTGAGTGATTTTTGAAATCATAATGGTAACACGTGTTACAATTTTTCAAATACACTTGTGACTCCATGAGTGTGTTGTGAGAAATGGTTGTGATCTATGTGATTGTATGTTTTTATGTCTGGATTTACATGTGTGCATGATAAAGGTTTTTGACATCTATTTTCAATTTTTGTAATGTCTTGCAGGAATGGAATTACATACTCTCCCAAGACCTATGATTTCCTTGCAAAATTACAACCAATGTGACCAAGAATGCGTTGAGCAATTTCAAATCAAAGTTCACAGATGAACATAAGCTTATTCTGGTAGACACTTGTTTTTCCTTTTACATGGATTGCTAGGAAATTTTGGTGCAACCTCAACTGATACACTACTTTTTGTTGAGGGAGGTGAAGCAACCGAATCCCAATGAGATATGGTTCAAGGTTGCAAACAAATATGTTCGATTTTCTATGTCCGAGTTCTGTGTAGTCACTGGAATGAGATTTAATGGTAAGGACGTCAAGAAAAATCTTGAGCATATTCCTTCCAGGATTAAGGGAACATATTTTGGAAATTTGAAACTAGTCACAAATGAAGATGTGGTCGATGTATTCTTGAACTTGTTTGATGCAAATGATCATGATGTTGTAAGTATCGGGATTTTATACTTGATAACGTCTTTCTTGTTCTCCACGTCGTATAAGAAGGTGGTTGAAAACTACCTATTTGCCTTAGTAGAAGACTTTGCTACGATGGAACGGTTTCCCTCGGGTAAGGAGTTGTTTTAGATGTCTATAAAATCTCTAAAAGAGGGTTTGGGTCATAGGAATCCCCACTACAGGCTGAAAGGGTTTTTGATCGCATTTCAAGTCTCGATTTATGAATCAATTCCAAGTCTTATTGGACCTGTGACCAATAGGGTGGGGAATAGGCACCCCCGCATTGTGAACTGGGCGTCGAACAGATAGCCGTATGCAGTTAAATTGGATGAAGAGGTCTTCTCCAAGCGTGACGTAAGTGTGAATCTTTTGGTTCTTAATTGTTGTTCATTTCTATATTGCAGTTACATATTAAGGGTCACAACAAATAATATATAGTGTAAAGGTCACAGTTATGTACACGTTAGCCACACATGATTTGGTCATTGCATGTTTCACAGATAACACACATGAAATATATGCTACATTCACCGTGTGATGTCATCAAGTTTCCATTGCACGATAATGACACTGAACATGCTTATGTCACAAAACTTTGATAATCAATAAGTTCGTAGATAACTGATATGATTATTAATTAATTTCACTGTTGCAGATTGAAGTTCGTTATGTTGTTCCGTTTGATGATGAAATTGTAGCTCCATATATGAAATGCATTTTGTACAAGAAACCTTTGCAACCACATGTACGAGAGGACATGCAATTTGGAGATACGGGCGACGCAGGCTCGAGTGCCCATGCCCAATCTCCAAACAGACCACAGTTGTTAATGATTACAGATGGATGTAAAGGGCATTCAAGTGATGTTGAAGATGATGACGACGATGATGATTTTGTTGATACACTTCCGAAAAGGAAAAAGACACATTCCCGTTTCCATCCACCTACTGAGGAGCATGCAACGCGGGAATATTATCCTACGGAGCTAGAGGGGCATGACATGCATATTTCACCCCAGCCACAGGCTACTCATGCAGATGATGAACTACAACCAGCTGTAAGTTATCTAGTCTTTTTATTTATGAAGTCACAATTTTGGCGATTACATCCCAATCCCCGTTCACATAACAATGTGTTAAATTGTCAAATCACTCATATTTCAACGAGCAGTAGACCTGTGTGTATAGGTCACAGATTTGTCAAATAAGGTCACAGACTAGTGCCTAGTCACAGTTTACTGAGAGAAATGTTTTTATCTCACATTATTGTTTCACAAATCCCAAACATATATCTTATATATTTGAACTGGTCACAAATCACAACAATGTGACATAACCATTTTACAATTATTTGCTTACAGGTGTTTGAAAAGTTGAAAGCGGAGTTACGTGGACAGATGTCTAAACTCCAGTGTACTAATAAAGATTTAACAGTGCAGCTCAAGGACCTGAAGTCACAACTATTAGACTTAAAACGAGATAGGAGCAGTCAGATTGATCACATTATCCGTGTCCAAGGTGAAATTCGATTGGACATGACGAAAATATGGTCGAGCATGACATTCTTGTCCGATTCTGTTACCGCTTTAATATCGAGCACGATGGACGCAATTGTAGCAAAAATAACTGAGAAGAGTGAAGGTCACAGTGTTGGAGATGTACCACAGTAGGAGAAGGTACGTAATTCTATAATTGAAATCCTTTTTTGTACTGATTACCTTAAGTTGTCTATTAATAGTGTTACAGCAGGTTACAGACATTCAACAACATATCAATAGGAAAGGCAAGGGCAAAATAGACCCAGCTGACGAAATTGAATATCCGTCCTTTTCTCCGACCCCGTCTTTCGACTTGGGTGTTGCTTCAACATAAATCAATTCTAATGAGGTTGATGCTATCATAGCGGGTGTGGTGAATGACTGTGAAATTGAGGAGCAGGCTGATGTAGCGACAAAGACCGTAAATGAGGATCAATTACTTCATACGGTCACATAATATATTGTCTGCACAAATATATTTATTCAAACAATGTATTCATTGTTTTTCGACATGAATGCAGGGGTCTCCTCCTTCCGCACCAACATCAGGTCTGCCAGTTAAGAGAGCTCCCAAACCCACATGGATACTACAGTCCTCGTATGTTACCGGTGCTGGAAAACAAATTAAGCATTCCGATGATGCTATTGTTTTCGACAAGCATGCGGATGAGGCTGATGTTGTTGCATTTCAAAATTGGTTTAACAGAGGTTATAAACCACAAAACAAATATGTACATTTGATGTCGTGTACTCTTATTTATGAAGTTGGGTAATCTGGGGTTTTAATTTATATGTAGTTGTTATTTTCCTATTTCAGAAAGAAGTTTAATGATGCTGATGATGCCATTCGTCCACCTTTTGTACTCGGTTCAATTCCTGTGGGGTCAAAAACCTGGTGGCATCAACTTATAGATTCGGAATCTTCATTGTGTAGCACGGTATGATCCTTGAAATTGATCACATATCACAAGTCACAATATTATGTACACCGATCACACACTCACAGGTCACAGATCAGTGAAATGGAGTCACAGATCACACATGCAAAGGTCACAGATTCCTGAAATTGGGTCATAGATCACATCAATGTGTACATGTCACTAAAGTACGTGAACTGTATCACAGGCCACAATATTATGCACACAGGTCACAATATTATATATACATGTCACAGTTGTTTTGAAATGTGTCATAGATCAGAGGTTTCAATATTCACGGTCACCAGTCTTCTGTGTGAGAGACATTAAACGTGTGCCACACTTTATAGCATTCATAAGTCACTCTTTCCATGCTTTTAAACTATCTGTCACATTTTACAGCATATGGACGCTTGTTTTCACTATCTGCGACAGTTTACCCTGAGAAGTTAAGATGCAAGATTGTGTGCTACCACAACTGACCGTCTGTTCCAGGCTAATATAAAAAACATTTTTCCCCAGTTTCAGAAAGATCTAGATGTGATATTGACGGATAAATACATTGTTGACGTTGCTACTGGTAGAAATTTAGAATTCAATCGACCTTGATCTAAAGTTGATTATGTGTTTTTGCCAATTTTGTCAATCAATCGTGCACATTGGATGCTCTGTAAACTTAACATAAAAAATCATAAGATGTACATATACAACTCAAGCTACAAGACTTACCGTGAGAAAATGGTTTTGCTCGGGGTTGACCCCTTTGTCAGAATCATCCCGAAATTGTTGTTCGCTTTGGGCATATGGAAAAGAACCTCTACTGATCCGTGCAAAGATCCAATTATTTTGAGGGTATTGCTTGTAGATGACACTCTGCATCAACAAAATGGGTACAACTTTGTGACTTAATTTTCCTTTTTATGAATTATTTTTTATCTCCAAATTTTCACTTATACTGTCATTTCTCATATATTACCTCTTGAATTTGTTGTTCAGACATGATTGTAGCATTTTCGTCATTAAGTATGCAGAGTACGTGCTACGTGATGACATTAAGTCCATGCCGATGAATTTTGATGCGAGCCGAGCTAGGTTGGACATTGTCACTTGATTGTTTAAGCACAAGGATATCAAGAAGCCAACTCAGTTGATTCAGTCGACGGGAGAGAACATTGTCATAGAGTGACTGTAGACATATTGTGTAGTGGCTAGAATACTTTTTGGTGGTTTATGTTTCTGCAATGGATGTAGTTTATTTTGTTCATGTAACTTGAAATGGCTTGTTGTTTTAAGTGTATTAATGAAAACAAAAGAGCTTGCCTATGGTTATGAGAATTGTATATATGACAGTTCCCGTATGATCGTTTGGCTTATGTCTTGTTGTGGGTATGGTGAATGCTTCTTGTAAAAGTGTTGATTTGTTCACAGACTTTTATGCTCACAGGTCACAGACATATTTGAAACGGGCCACAGATCACAGATGTTAGTGAAACAGGTCACATATGTTTTTAATACAGACATATTTGAAATGGGTCACAGATCACAGGTCACAGATGTTTGTGAAACAGGTCACATATGTTTTTAATACATGTTACATATATATGTGACATAGGTCACAGACCAGAGTTCTATATGTTTTTGTACACATGTCACATATGTTTATGAAATGGATCACATATAACATGTTATAGTATTTTTGTACACAGGTTACAAAATCAAGTACACAAGTCACGGTTAATTTGAATTGAGTCATCACAGGTCACAGATGTTTGTAAAACAAGTCACAGATGTTTGTGTTATAGGTCACAAACCTTTATCATGTTTCTGTACACAATTCACATATTTTTGTGAAATGTGTTACATATCACTTGTTATAGTATTATGTAAACACGTCAAAGTTATTTTGAATTGGGTCATCACAGGTCACAGATATTTGTGAAATAGGTCACAAACATTTTCTTAAATAGGTCATAGATGTCAGGTCATAATATTTTTTGCACAGGTCACACATCACATGCCAAGTGACTATGTGTAAATGTCCAAGAATCATATCATTACGTGCACATGTGCATAGGTAATTAGGTTGCAGTCACATTCTTCAATCTGTATTCCTTGGTCACAGGTTGTTGGCGACAAGTTGGGTAACATTACTATGCACATATCATAAGTCACATGCTGTGCTGTCACAAGTCATATATCTGCATAGCTGCTGTTAAAAGTGACATATGCACACATCTCGTGGATAGAAGGAAAAATGTACTAATGTTAATGTGAGAAGTTCATTTGCATATTTTGTTTGTCACAGATCAATGAAAATGTAAGCCTAAATTGTGTGCGTGTAAGGGCCTAACGAACCAAAGTTATGAACGTTAAAATGTCGATACCGTTAACATTTCACATGATTTTCGATTATTTTTTTGCTAATGGAAGCAGGTTGTTGCATGTTCTGCGATTGTGACCACTACCTTCACAACGTCTACATTTCAGTGTTTGTTTCCCCTTAATGCACGATCTTCTCCTCTTTTCAGCTAGTTTGACTGATCTCCTTTTCTGATTAGGTGCCAGGACAATTACGTCTTCAACTTTCGGGGGGCACAATCCACTCATTTGGACTCCCCACTGAGTATACTGTGTATTGGTATGCATTTATGTACGCTTCACGGGTGTAGAAGTACGAACAATAATCATACGGATCCCGTTTAGTTGTTGATATTACAGCCAATGCGTGTGAACGTGACATCTGATCAACTTGAAGCATCCGACATGTGCAAGTTTGTTTCTCTATATCAATGACAAATGATGATCCCTCATCAGCAACCGAAAATATTGTTTGGTTTGCTGGAGATACCTGCGAATAAAGAAAATGATAATTTCAGGTCACACATCGTACATATTAGATATTCCACCAAGTCACATATAGATGTATATGATGTAATGTAACAATTATGTTTGTCACCCTAATGTTCCTCAAAGATGTGTTTATTTCTCTCATCATTTTCTCGTACTTGGTGGACAACTTTGTGAATGTGTCATATGCCGTGTCTCTGATCTTACAAAACCAAGATTGTATTGTTTGTCGCAATGAATCTAACAACGCTATAATAGGATAGTTCTTCGCTACTTTTGTGACTACGTTGACGGATTCCACTATATTAGAGGTCATTGTGGAGTACCTATTTGCAGGCATGTGGAGCCGTGACCACCTTTCTAGTCCAATTTCATCCTGCGAAGCCAAAACATTTATTAGGTTGGAAGGCATACACCTTTTACAGACAGTATGTACATGTATGAAACTAAAACCTTACCAGGTAACCTCTAATCTTCTTGTTGATTGTGTCCAACTATTGCATATTGTATTCAAAATCTGACAAAGTGTATGCACGAATAGCCAAATTGAATGGTTGTGTTATATTGTGACCTGATTTACCAAAGTGTGATTTCAAGTTTTACAGCAAATGGTACGTACAAATTCCATGGCTTGTACCTGGATATACCCGTTCGACTGCATTCTTTATATTGTTATGCCTATCTGATACAAAACAAAGTCCTTCCCTATTACCATAAACACCCCTAAGGTTTTCTAAAAACCATGTCCAAAATGCATCATTTTTCATTATCCCCAACACCGAATGCAAGCACAAAGATGCTGTTATTAGCATCCTGTGTACAAGCTGTAAATAGAGTGCCTCCATAGTGCCCATTCAGGTACGTGCCGTCCACAACTATTACAGGTCTATAGTGGACCCATCCTTCAATAGATGCACCAAGTGCCATGAAACAGTACTTGAATCTGTTGTGACCATCGACTTCCAACTTTGTCACCATTTCAGGATCTGTCTGTTCAAGCATATAAAAGTAGCTTGGTAGCTGGCGAAATGACTCTGTTGGATCCCCCTAATTAGTTTCAAAGTTCTTTCCCGCGACCTCCAAGCTTTAACATAATTCATTGTGACCCCATATGTATGAAACATGTCGTTACATATATCATTCGGAGTGTATACAGTACGCGATGATGTATACTTATACTTGATGCATGAGGACGCCACAGATATTGAGCTTGCCTGTGAGCTCCTAGGACTATGTTTGAAGCACATGTGTGACCATCGGTTAGCTTTCGAATCTTGAAAATCTCTATTTTTCCCAACCTTGAAGACCTACATATCCAGCTGCAGTCATCATGTGAGCACTTGACTAGATACTCCTTCTTATCTGATCGAACTCCCACGTATTCAAACATATTTTGTATGGCAAAGAAAGACATACTCATTTTCAAAACATCCTTATTGCGAAACACTCTGCCTTATTCTATACTCATTGCATCAAGAATGGAAACAATTGTGACCAAATTTTCATCAATGCGATGGGATGTTTCTTCAACTGTATCACATATGTCAGTTGTTATATTCTGAACGGATACACTCCTGCACTAGATTGCACATAAAGTGCATTTGGATTGTCCAACATAGAACTGAGCGATTCATGCCCTATTTCTATAGATGCACCTCAATGTTTATGGGGTACTTTGACAGGTCACGCTCTACAGTTTTTAGAGTCACGTATGTTCGAACATTACTATCACTACTTATTCTTACTGGAGGCAGATTAACATTCAGTGTGTAAGTCACTGCTGTTTTCACAAGCTTTATATAAGAACAATTATGATCAACCATCACTAGTGCTGACTGTAACCTGTATAACAAGAAAACGTGTACATATCCCATTTCTACAAAATTCAAAAGGAAAACCACAGGATTTATATGAGAAAATCAGTCACATATCAGTTTAAGGTATCTGCTATGGTCACATTTATATAGTTCTTGGCACTGACAGAAAGCATGATTTCATATACAACTCAATGTCACATACAAAAAATTCAGTATCATACGTAGAACTCTACCACATGCAGTCAATCCCAATCACCTATGACGGTCACACATTGAAATTCATGCTACATATTGAGATCGGTCACATATGTAACTGTCAATAACGTAATTATTTAACGTCCACAATCATTATGCAGCTGAGTCACATAGGCTACTGTCTGTAAATCATAATGCCCAAACATGGATTGGTTGAATTCGAGCCCACACGATGAATACAGACGTTGTCATAGGATTTCAAAATTGGAATCACATACCTGATTGTAATCCAGATTACGGAAGAACGAAGGTTGCTTGATTACGGATCAATTAATTCCAATTGCTATCGAATATGATTCCGGTAATGTGAATGATTTTCTTCCTACAATTGCTCGAGCTTCTTTTTTTGGGATGTTGCATTGATTTGTAACTGAGATTTTAGCACAAATTGTAACAAATTATTTATTTTAAGGAGCCGTATGTAATCATATATATATATATAAGGTCCAACTGATCACCACGCCTGTATTGTAAGTATGCAGTTACGAATAATCCAGCCAAAGTAATAGTAAACGATGGTGTGCGTATCGACCTGTGCAGTGCTGTAGCTAACGCGTTAAGTATCCCGCTTGGGGAGTGCGTTCGCAAGAATGAAACTCAAAGGAATTGACGGGGTCGGTCCATGGATTTTCCTTCCTTTTCTTTTGCCGCATTTCGCTCAAAGGGTTGAAGGGAGATATATATATATATATGTGTGTGTGTGTGTGTGTGTGACCTAATTTGTGTATATTTAAACTTTTATTCTTAAAAATGAAATGGGGTACTTTAAAAGCCTAAGTTATGTATTGTTCCCTTATGAAATTTTCCCATAAGTAATTTATGTGTGGGCCGGTCGTACTTAATAGAGATGGGCCAATACGGTCCTGTGGAGCCCATAAAATTTCTCCGGATGCCTATCTGTCTCTTCAATATTTCCATTTCTTCAAAAACAACAATTCCTTAAAAATTATTGATGAACATGGGGTAGGAAATTGGGTGAATTTATCTCTACTTGAAAAAATTCAATACAAATGGATTTTTTTTTTTACAATAATTGTAATAAAATTTTAATGAAAGAAGCTAAAATGAGACGATAAAATCAAATGTCATCCCTATCCTTTTGTTTTCCTTATTCTTTCTTTTTTCTTTTTAAATTTTTAAGTTTCTATTTTTGCCTTTGTATGATATGAACATCCCTTATAATTAAAATGTCGATCCTATCCCCACGAGCATGGTGCAATGGTAAAGTAGTAGGGTTCTCTATGGAGTATCGAAAGTTCGAATTCCCATGTATCTGGAAAACAACATTTATATTGGAAGACAGATGTGATGTGGAGGCAAAGTTATGGTATGCTTTGTCGCCCCTACGGTGATCATGTCTATACATCGTATAAGGAGATCTACAGGGAGGAGGATCACATCTTGAATGTTTGGCCTAATTGTGTATAAACTGTAACCGCATTCGAATTTACCCGAGTAGCGAATTAAGGGAGAAGGCCGCCATTTCTCAAGATTAGTTGGGCGAAATTTGAACATCTGAGTCATAAAAAAAATGTCGATCCTTTAGAATAATTGTTATATTCGTTATACTTTTGGGTAATGAGTATTACATTATTTAATAACAAGATATCCATTAATCTACATGTAGTGGAAATAAAAATATTCAAATACTATACGATAAAACATAGTATTTACTAAATAAAATGACAAAGAAGACAAAATAACTATAAATAACAAATTGATATTTTCTTAAAAAATACTTTTTGAAAGTATCAAAATGATTGAAAGAAAGTAATTTATTTCTTTTTATTGATAATTATATATACACGTGTATTTACGGATTTATGAATCTCAATTTATGATAAAATTAACGCAAAAATTAGAGTTAAATGTGTCAAATCTATCAACTTAAAATGTCACGACACGACCTGTATTTTGTTCAGACCGGGTCATTGGCCATTGCTTCTTTTTATTGAATGATTGTGTCCATACATGTAGATACACACACTAGGTTGATTCTATGTTTTTTGTCCTTGAGCTTTATGCGAATTATTTTTTCGGATTTGGAAGAAATGATAGCAGTCAATGAGTACTATAATTTGGGTGGGGAAACTGGGTTTCTGATATTATTTAGGTCCCGTTTGGTAGGAATTTTTTGCTCCAAAAAATTGATTTTTTGATCGTTATTTTACTATTTAAGTCGTAATTTTTGACTTCTTCTCTCACATGCGGACCCCACTTTTCTTCTAATGGTCAAAAAATCAATTCTCAAAATCCCTACCAAACGGGCCCTTAGTTTTCCATGGCCATTTGTTTGGCACAATTTATTTGAAAATTATTCATTTTCAATCATATTTTTTTTAATGAAATAATTTTTAGATAGATCCATAATTTTCTTTTTAGATAGAATCATAGCTTTAATTTTTCTGTAAATAATCACAATTACTAATGAAATAAGTAACTAATTATATCTGAAAAATAGACAAGAAGTAAAACTTGACTGCAGACTTTAGTACTTAAAAAAGTTGATTCACGGGCAGTCAAGCACCATAATTGAACAACCTTTAAGCCATTGACAGCTTATAATTATAAGCAATTTGACTAAAAATAAGTAGATAAATCTAGCTTTAACCTTTTTTGTGGTTAGATGTGAAACTAATATGTTATTGGCCACTACTTTTCCATTTCCCTTTAGCTCAAATAAATTTGTTAAAAAAAAAAAAAAAACTCCATCGATATGTAGTTAATTGATAAGCAAAGGTCTTTCTTATAATTGCGGGTCGGACATAACAGTAAATATTCTTTTTTCTTTCCTCCTTGGGAACCAGTGTATAGAAGTTGGAGTCAGTGGAGGGGACGTGGAGGTACGTACGAAGGGTTATATAGGAATTAATGACTATTAACATTATCCTCAATGATGTAACACAAAATGTTATATAGTGGTATATAATAAATGTTACAAGTTGTGCGTTCATCGACGGTCTAACACTAAATGTTATAAGTGGTACTGGTAGCGAGAGTCGTGATAGAAATGAAAATAGAAGGCAAATTATGTGAAATACATTATGTTAAAAGCAGTGACAACAATAGCGGTTATAAAACATCTTACAAAATGTATCGTGTTACAAAATTTATTGTAAAATAATTAAATAAAAATTTTGATAAATTATATGTTAAGAATAAAAAATTTAAAGGTAAATATGAAATTAGTAAATTGATATTTATAAATTGTTTCCTTTAAATATAGAGCATCATAAAGGCTGTATATACCCGTAGCTATATAATAAGTAATTTATATGTGGGCCGGTTGTACTTAATTGGGATGGGCAATATGATCTTCTGTTGGGCCCATAAAATTTCTCCGGACACCTATCTGTCTCTTCAGTATGTCTATTTCTACCCAAAACAAAAGTAAAAAGTAAAAATTAAAAAATAAAATAAAGCAAATATTATTTATGAACATGGGGCAAGAAATTGGGTGAATTTATCTCTACTTGAAAAAATTCAATAAAAATTTGACGGAAGAAGCTAAAATGAAATCAAATGCTATCCCTGTCCTTTTGTTTTCCTTATTCTTTCTTTTCTTTTTTTTTCTTTTTTTTTATTTTTAACTTTCTATTTTGCATTTGTATGATATGAAACACCCCTTATAATTAAAAATTATTGATGATTATTTAGTATTATCATGATACATGAATAAGTCCTATCTAGTTTAAAAGATCTATTCTATTCCAATTGTAATTCTTATTTTGGATCCTATAAATATAGGACATTGGTTCATAATAATACACAATTGAGTTTTAACTCTTTATTTTTTCTCCTATTTTCTATCTTCCTTTTAGTTTTATAACACGTTATCATCACGATTCTCTCAAAATCAAAGCAAATTAGTTAGAAGGTAATAATTTTTATAAATATAATCACGTGTACCAAAATTAATTTGGCAACATGTGAATTCTATTTATACGTGTGCATTAATTCAACTTCGTCCCATTCACGTCCAATTTTTTTATTTTTTTTCATGGTACCAGTCAAAATTTGGAGACTGCTTCATCCACTACAATTCATCAATTTCTACATTTTGATTTTACATCTTTATTACATGGCAATCAATTTTATGAAGTAGCAATCATTAGATGCTTATGTCATGGCAATCGTTAGATGTTTATGAATTCATTTTTAATCCGTGGTTTTATGCGTCACTACTACATGTTTTCAATTCTTGAATTTGAATTCGTGTCAATTTAGGTCAATTTGAGGTGAAAAAAATTGTACACTATGTTTTAATTCATGTATACGTGTAGCATTAGATGTATTAATTTATGTAATTCTTTCTTTAATTTTTTTATGGATGTAAAATATATGTTTATGGTGAAGAATAACTATAAAGCATATCTTTTCAAGATTTTTTTTTAATACATGTTTGGTAATTAATTTTAAAATATAAATTCATATCCAATCGATTTGGTAACTATTTTTTATTTGCATGGTAATTAATATTCTTTAACTTGATTATATATTTGTGTTGTTCTATCATAAATTTTAAATTAATATTTTATCATGTTGTTCCTGAAGTAGTACAACATTATAATTAATATTCTAGAATAATATTAATCGAAGATCTATCTATTATAAATAGTTTGTTGATACTCCTGAAATAGCACAATATTATAATTAATATTCTTGAAGAATATTACCTGCTCCTGAAGAGAATAAATTATATTTTTCAATATTCCAGAAGAAGATTGACGTGTTGATCTTGAAGAAATAATAATAAAATACAACGTGCTCCTGAAGTAGCATATATTTTGAAAAAAATATTATTTTAGTGTTTATCCCTAAAGAAAAATACGTAACTTATGTTATTGGCTACTTGATTAATCATTATATGATGTTTAATCACATTCTTCAAAACTAATTATATTTTATTTATTATGTAGTTAATCAAATGGCAAACATCACGAAACTCGACTTTGCTGCACTTGATATATCTGGCAAGAATTATCTATCATGGGTATTCAATGTTGATGTCTATCTTGTCTAAAAAGGTTTGGGAGAGACAATAAAAAGAATGTAACAAAGAATACCTGCAGGATGGTGCAAAAGTCCTCATCTTCCTTTGTCATCATCTTCACAATGAGCTGAAAATTGAATATCTCACTGAAAATGATCCACGGGTTCTTTGGAAAAAATAAACTGAGATACTTGATCATCAGACGACATAGTCCTTCCCAAAATCCGCTATGAGTGGATGCACCTTTGTTTGCAAGACTTCAAAACTGTTAATGAGTACAATTCTGAATTGTTCAGAATATGTTCAAAATTGATATTGTGTGGAAAAAAATCACTGATGAAAACATGTTGGAGAAAACTTTTTCCACCTTTCATGCCTCGAATGTGTTTTTGCAGCAACAATATCACGAGCGTGGTTTCAAAAAGTACTCAAAACTTATATCTTGCCCGCTTGTTGCTAAACATAATAATGAAATGCTAATGAAAATCATGAGTTATGTCCAACTGTCTATGTACCATTGCCTGAAGCAAATGCAATATCAAGACGTGGACGTTGACATGGATGTGTACGCGGAGTAAGCCTTTGACGAAATAATCAACAAAGTTATCAACAATAAGGTAACAATTTCAAAAGACACAAAGTAAATGAAGGTAGTACACTTAAAAGGGTACGCGAAGAAAGTTGCTTTAGATATAGAATGAAAGAGCATTGGACACATACCTGTCGTATGGCAAAACACCTTGTGGATCTCTATCAAAAATCAATCAAGGAAAAGGAAAAAGTGAAAACCAATTTTGCTGACTATGATGGTCCAATAATAATTTATTTTCTATGCTTCTAGTATTTCCCTTTATTTTAAAATTTTAGTTTTAAAATATGTTTTTACTTTTCGCAAAAATTTTGAACTTTATTATGCTTCGTTAATTTTACAGTATTCGTTATGTTATCATTTTAAATTTAAATTCAAGTTTTTTTAAAAAATATTTTTTTTTTATATTGATAGATTCATGATGGATTGTCAAGATACCTGCTTGATTGATAGTGCAACTACATATACTATTATTCAAGACAAAAAATATTTCTCGGACTTAACACTGAAAGGAAATAATGTCAATATAATACCAAGTGCATCGAATATCGTTGAAGGTTTTGGAAGAGCTTGCATTATTTTACCATATAATATAAAATTATATATTGACTATACACTTTATTCTAGCAAATTTAGAAGAAATTTACTTAATTTTAAAGATATCCACTGCAATGGATATCATATTGGGACGATGCAAGAAAATAATACTAAATATCTTTGCATAACCTCTTTTGTATATGATTAGAAGCAGATAAAAGAAAAATTTTATACACTCTCATCTGGCATGTATTATACTTTTATAAAAATGGTTGAATCAAATCATGTCACAAACCAGAAGTTCGTTGACCCAAAAAGCTTTAGTTTTTGGCATGATCAATTTGGACATACAAGAGCTATAATGATGCGTCGAATACTAAACAACTCACATGGACATCCTTTAAAAAGTCAAGAGATTCTTTTACCTAATAACTATCCATGTGTAGCCTGTTTGCAAGGCAAGTTAGTTATTAGACTTTCAACTGCAAATGTTAATATTGAATCTCCAACTTTTTTGGAAAGAATTCATGGAGATATATGTGGGCCAATACATCCACCATGCTGATCGTTTCGTTATTTTATGGTATTAATTGATTTTTATACTAGATAGTCACTTGTTTGCCTACTTTCCACTAGGAATGTAGCATTTCCTAGACTACTTGCTCAAATTATAAAATTACGAGCGTAATTTCTCAATTACTCAATTAAGATTATTCACCTTGACAATGCTGGTGAATTTAGATCATAAACATTTAATGATTATTGTATGTCAATCGGGATTGTCATTGAACATTCAGTTGCGCATGTCCATACACAAAATGGTTTGACAGAGTCGTTTATTAAACGCCTACAACTTATTGTTAGAACATTACTTATGAAAGCAAAACTCTCAACTTTTGTTTGGGGTCATGCCATATTACATGCTTTATCATTGGTTCGTATTAAACCAACTACCTATTATCAATATTTACCTTTGCAACTAGCATTTGGTTATGAACTTGATATTTCTCACTTACGGGTCTTTGGTTGTGCTGTCCAAGTCCTTATTTCACCCCCCCACAACATACTAAAATGGGTCCCCAACGAAGACTTGAGATTTATGTGGATTTTGATTCACCATCAATTATTAGGTATCTTAAGTCATTAACGGGTGACTTATTTATTGCACGTTTTGCAATTTGTCATTTTGATGAAATGACATTCCCAACTTTGGGAGGGGAAAAACTATATTTTGAAAAATAAAGTAAAATTACTTGGAATGAAGCAACTCTATCTCATTGAGATTCCCATAGCAATCAATGTGAGCAAGAGATTGAAAGAATCATTCATTTGAAAAAAGTTGCAAATCAATTACCTGAAGCATTTGTTAACACAAGAAAAGTGACAAAATCATATGTTCCAACATAGTATATTCCGGCAGAAATTGATGTCCCTGTAGGACAATCTGCTGTAACAAATAAATCTCAAATACGCAAGAAGCGTAATCGACCAGTTGGTTCAAAAGACTCTATACCCCGAAAAGGAAAAGCACATGAGAAAAACCAACCAAAAACTTCGGAAGAAGTCACATTAGAAAAGATTGATCAATCAGATATTGAAAATACGGTTCCTGAAGAACCACAAGTGTTCGAAAATAATAAGATTTCAATAAATTATATGTTTTCTCATAAATTATGGGAACGAAATAATATTATTATAGACAATACTTTCGCTTTTAATGTGGCTCTTGATATTATGCAAAATGAGGATCCTGAACCACAGTCAGTTAAAGACTGTCAAAATGGAAATGATTGGCCAAAATAAAAAGAAGCCATACAGGCGGAATTGAATTCTTTGGAGAAAATGAAAAGTGTTTGGACCTGTAGTTCGAACACCTGAAAATGTAATCCCTATTGGATACAAATGGATTTTTGTACGAAAGAGGAATGTAAATAATGAAATTATAAGGTACAAAGTCCAACCAGTAGCTCAAGGTTTCTCACAAAAATCAGGAATTGATTATGAAGAAACATATTCTCTTGTATGCACACCATCACTTTTAGGTTTTTAATTAGTTTGACTTTGTCATAAAAGCTTGATATGCGCATTTATGAATGTAGTAACTGCATATTTGTATGGTTCACTTAATAGTGACATATAAATGAAAGTCATTGAAGGGCTTAAGGTGCTAGAAACAAACGATACATGATCGAGAACCATGTTCTCAATTAAATTGCAAAGATTATTATATAGACTAAAACAATTTGGACGCATGTGGTATAATATTTGTTGAATGAGGGTTATAAAAATGGCGATATCTGTCCATGTGTTGTCATAAAGAGAACAAATAGTGGATTTGTAATTGTGACAATTTATGTTGATGATTTAAATTTAATTGGAACTCCTGAAAAGTTTAACAAAACTACTGATTATTTGAAAAATGAATTTGAGATGAAGGATTTAGAAAGAATCAAATTTTATCTTGGATTGCAGATTGAACATTTCGTAGATGGATTATTTATTTACCAATCTAAGTATACAGAAAAAGTTTTAAAATTTTTTTACATGGATAATGCACATTTATTGGCATCACGTATGGCTATTGGATCACTTAATGTGAAAAAAGATTCATTTCGTCCACTTGAAGATGGAGAAAATTTCTTTTGATCCGGAAGTACCATATCTTAGTGCAATTGGAGTGTTAACTTATCTTACAAATTGCACTCGACCCGACATAGCTTTTTTTGTAAATCTCCTTGCAAGATATAATTCGACATCAACTCAAAGACATTGAAATGATGTTAAACATATTTTTCGTTACTTAAAGGGTACCATTAATTTGGAATTATCTTATTCTCAAAAGTCGGGATTTGCTTTAGTGGGATATGCAAATGTAAGTTATGTATCTGACCACATAAAGGTAAATCACAAATAGGTTATGTATTTACATGTAGAGGAACATCTATATCATGGAGATCTGTGAAGTAATCACTGATAGCCTCATCCTCAAATCATTCTAAAATTATTGTAATCCATGAAGCAGGCTGAAAATGTGCGTGGTTGAGAAACATAACACATCATATCCAAACATCATGTGAATTAACTTCAACAAAAGATCGTCTAACAATTTTATATGAAGATAATATGGCTTGTATTGCACAACTTAGAGGAGGCTATATCAAAGGTGACAGAATGAAGCATATTTCTCCAAAATTCTTTCATACACATGAGTTTCAAAAAAATGACGACATCGATATCCAATAAATTCGCTTAAGTGACAATGTGGCTGATTAATTCACAAAAGTACTGTCAACATCTACATTCAAGAAATTAGTTTAAAAGATTGGAATGCGTTGACTCAAAAAATTTCAGTGATCAATATCAGGAGTAGTAGCTGTACTATTTTTTCTTCGCTTATTTTGTCCCACTAGATTTTCTTAGCAAAATTTTAATGAGGCAGCATTTATTTTTAGTACTCTAAAATAATTGTACTCTTTTTTCTTTGTTTGATTTTTTTCCCATTGAATTTTTATCAAACAAGGTTTTAACGAGACAGTTATTGTACAAATAATTATCAAAGGGGAAGTGTTTTAAAATAATAAGATAATTATTGATGATTATTTAGTACTATCATGATACATGAATAAGTCTTATTTAGTTTAGAAAATCTATTTTATTCCAATTGTAACTCTTATTATGGACCCTATAAATATAGGACATTGGTTCATAATAATACACAATTGAGTTTTAACTCTTCATTTCTTCTCTTATTTTCTCTCTTCCTTTTAGTTTTATAACAATAAAATAAATATTATTTATGAACATGGGGCAAGAAATTGGGTGAATTTATCTCTACTTGGAAAAATTCAATAAAATTTTGACGGAAGAAGCTAAAATCAAATCAAATGCCCTGTCCTTTTCTTTTCCTTATTCTTTCTTTTCTTTTTTTATTTTTAACTTTCTATTTTGCATTTGTATGATATGAAACATCCCTTATAATTAAAATGTCGATCCTTTAGAATAATTGTTATATTCATTATACTGTTGGGTAAGGAATATTGCATTATTTTAAAAACAAGATGTCCATTATTCTGCATGTAGTGGAAATAAGAATATTCAAATAATTGTACGATAATACATACTAATTACTAAATAAAAAGATGAAGAAGACGGAATAACTATAAATAACAAAATGATATTTTCTTGAAAAATACTTTTCGAAAGTATCAAAATGATTGACAGAAAGTAACTTGTTTCTTTTAATTGATAATTATATATACACGTGTATTTACGTATTTATCTCAATTTATGATAAAAATTAGCGCAAAACTTAGAGTTAAATGTGTCAAATCTATCGACTTAACATGTCACGACATGGCCTGTATTTTGTTCAGACCGGATCATTGGCCATTGCTTCTTTTTATTCAATGATTGTGTCCATACATGTAGATAGTACACACACTAGGTTGATTCTATGTTTTTTGTCCTTGACCTTGATGTGAATTATTGTGTTGGGTTTGGAAGAAATGATAGCAGTCAATGAGCACTGTAATTTGGATGGGGAATCTGGGTTTATGATATTATTTAGTTGAATAAAATCATATGTATCGAAGGGAGGTTATCGAAGCGTGTCCCTTCTCTCCTCACAAACACGAGGGCCCCGAATAAAATCATATGTATCGAAGGGAGGTTATCGAAGCGTGTCCCTTCTCTCCTCACAAACACGAGGGCCCCACGTGAATTTAATAATGTCGAGTCGTGGTCCCCACTTTGATGATGTGAGTGGGGTGTAAACGATTGTATAAATGATTATGTACGTGTAGCGCGGTCCTATTTAGTTTTTCATGGCTTATATGCATTTGTTTGGCACAATTTATTTGAAAATTATTCATTTTCAATCAAATATTTTTTTAATGGAATAATTTTCTTTTTCTACTTTGCAACCATGACAGATTGAATCATGGCTTTAATTTTTCTGTAAATAATCGCAATTACTAATGAAATAAGTAACTAATTATATCCGAAAAATAGACAAAAAGTAAAACTTAACTGCAGACTTTAGGACTTAAAAGTTGATTCACGGACAGTCAAGCACCATAATTGAACAACTTTTAAGCCATTGACAGCTTATAATTATAAACAATTTGACCAAAAATAAGTAGAAAAATCTAGCTTTAATCTTTTTTGGGGTTAGATGTGAAATCTAATATGTTATTGGCCACTACCTTCCATTCCTTCTATTCCCTTTAACTTAGCCCTTGTTTAAGTCACATTATTTCCATAACAATGTATTTTTGAATAGTGTATCGATGAAAAATGTATGGTTAAAAAATAAGGAAAATTTTTGAATTTGCATGTAATATTATTTTATTAAAAAATGTGTGGTTTAAATGATGTCAAATCACTATTAAAGAATGTATTTTTTGAAAAGCATGTGGGGGGATTGGCAAGTTGACTTAATCCAATATACTAAATACTTACTTTTTATGTTTAATTGAGCCAATATCAACATAATATATATGTAAATTGTAGGCAAATCTCCGACTTGAAAGCATTTGGATGCTATTGTCATGAAAAATGTGAAATTTGTGCTAAATTGGAGCTTATTTGAAGCAATTAATGCTCAATCAAGTTACAATTGATCAATTGGAAAACTTAAGATTCACAAGGGTTAAATCCGATGTTTGAAAAGTTTAGGGACTTAATTGCAATTCTTGGAACTTGTATAATACCAATTTGGATTGATTGAGGAATGTCGTCGACCAATTTATTATGAACTAAAGCTGAAGGACCAATATTCAGAGAATAAATTATGCAGATTGAATAGCAAACAAAATATAGGGATCAAATTATAACAAACAAAAAATTAAGGGCTGCAATTGCTACCAAAATTGTAAAAACAGCCCCCAATTAAGTCTACTGTGCGATCGTGGTCCTTATACTCTTGCGATCGTATAGTTAGGCCCAAATAAATAATCGAACACTACAAAAACCTTCAAGGATATGGATTTTACCTAAATCTTGTCCTATAAATATGTATATTCATCCAATAATAAGGGACGAGCAGTAGAGAGGAGCTTAGAAGCTCAAATACGCAAATTCTACACAATTAAGAGAGCTAGTTAGAGAGAATTGAGAGATTTATTCAAATTTTGAAGAAGCTATTGTTACAAGTCATTTTTCTACATATTTCTACATCATTGCTTCAAACTAGTGAAGAAGAACAAATGATAGGAAATCAAGAACCATCGAAGGAATTCATGATTTAAGGTCACTTTCTATCTTTTTTCCCTAACCCTAAATTGGAAAATGCAAGTTGTCCCACCTCAGAAACAGATCAAAATCCAGGGTGCCGAGGTGGCAACACCTCGGCCCTTGAATCTGAAAAAAAAAATGAAGTTGAAATCGGGGGTTGAGGTGATGCCACCTCAACCCCCTTTTTTTGGTCGGTTCCCGAGCCTGTGCTTGTAGCACAGCTGCCCTAAATTTTGGGTGATGTTGTATATATTCATATTTTTGTTTTTGTAATTTATTGATGTCTGGCTAGTAGTTTATAATATTTTAATATTAATTACATAATGTTGGCATTAAGACAATTGTTTAGTATTGAATATTTGTTATACTTTTAATGCTTTCAATTGATTGGTCACTAATTGAATTGATGCATAAGTCTTATTGAAGTTAAGGAGAAGAAATAGGAAGATAGCATGTGATAACATTCATTGTAGGGTTAAATGGATGTTCGGAATAATGATATTAGCATTAAAACATATTTCAATTTGATGCAACTTTAGAAGATATCATAGAAAGCACAAAAGTTCTTTTAAAAATTTTCTTGGATTTGTTCTAGATTAAACTGAAAATATTTTAAAATTTGATATTCAAGATGAAAGGCAAGTCCACCGAGAAGATGGATCCCATGTTGCCTAATAACCATGGACCGATATTTTATCACGAGTTCCTTCGAACTTGAGTGGATAATTCGACATCTGATGAGATTTTGAAGTTCAGGATGGAAGTTCTGAATAGGAGGATTTTGTGAGAATGAGTTCATCATACAAATGGTAGGGATTTGTGATTGGATAGAAGGTTTTATTCTGGAGAGTAAATTGGATAAAATATTGTGTTTGCCTTCGATATGTTTAACCTCAAAGTCTGCCCATCTCAAAAATTGTTAGTTTGGAATCTGCTTCTTTTTGAAATCCAATAATTGAGGAAGTGCATTCATATCCATCTCAACCAGAAAGATGTGAATAATAAGATAGAATTGAAAATTTTCTATATCCTGTTTTATTGCAATAATCTCCTTTAATGTAGAATGGTAATGTTTTTCAAATTCTTTGAACATCCCACTCTTTTAGTCACAAATTCTGCTTTCACCATTCTTTTCTTCAAGAAGTACTGCCCCCAGTATAAATCAATTGTATCTGTTTGTAGAATTCATTTGCCATCAATAGGACTTTTTAATGCTAGAAGAGTATGGACCTCTAGTTGATTTTTTTTATGTCCTGAGTTTGTCTAGATGACCATTGCGGAGGGTTTTTCTTATGCATTTCTTGTGAAGATCTCATTATAGGGGCTAATTGTTTGTAGAAGTCGGCTATATAGTTTACTACACCGGGAAGTTGTTGAACTTGCTATTTTGTCAAATTCTCATTAGGAAATTTAAGAAGTTCTTGGGTATGTGTAGTTGGAATGAATAACTGCCATATTTGATATGCTTCCTAATAAAATCAATATCCAATTCTGCAATGATCATCTTTATTTGTGACAGCATGACCCCATATTCTGTGACAATGTTTATAAACCTATGAAGCAGTAACTCATAAATACCCTTACTCTAAGAGAACAATAAGATATCATCAATTAATTTTGTTTTGAGCAGTAGCTAAAAAATTTTTAACATTGCATTTTGAAATAAGGTGCCGCCTTGAGACCAAAAGACATAATTGTCCATTGGAAATGCTGATTAGTTATACAGAACTCTGTTTTGTGCATATATTCAGGTTTGATCCCCGAATGCCAAAAATTGCCTGCAGATCAAACTTAGAAAAGATCCTTGCTTTTGCAAGATTTACGAGCATGGTTTTCCTTTCAGGGATATGAAACTTATCATTGGCAAAAACATGATTTAGTGGCTTATAATCAATGATAACCCTTAACTTTCATTTGATTTGTTCACTTCTTTTGTTAGCATAGAATGCTTGGCATGCCCATTGCGATGTAGTAGGTTCTACGAGCTCCTCTGATTGTAATTTTACCAATTCTTTTGTGGCAAGGTCCAAATGTTTAGGATTCATTGCAATGTAACTCACTTTTGTTGGATTGACATTCTCATATCTTTTGAAGGGTAATGTTATGAAGAAGCCTAGTTTTTTCCAAAAAAGT
>NW_019236300.1:0-2126 GCF_002742605.1 Olea europaea var. sylvestris
CGAGGGCTATTTCGTCATTTTTCGCGACTATGTCGGAATGGGCTAAAATTTTAAAGGTTGATAGGAAACAAAAAATCGCGTCGAGGGCAATTTCTTCATGTTTCGCGACTGTGTCGAAATTGGCTAAAAATTGATAGGTTGATCGGGAACAAAAATCGCGCCGGGGGTAATTTCGTCATTTTTCAAAACTGTGTCGGAATTGGCTAAAATTTGATAGGTTGATCGGAAACAAAAATCGCGCCAGGGACAATTTCGTCATTTTTCTTGACTGTGTAGGAATGGGCTAAAATTTGACAGGTTGATCGAAAACAAAAATCACGTCGGGGACAATTTCGTCATTTTTCCCAAATGTTTCGGAATTGTCTTAAATTTGAAGGGTTGATCGGAAACAGAAATCGCGCCGGGGGCAATTTCGTCATTTTTCGCGACTGTGTCGGAATGAGCTTAAATTTGACTGGTTGTTCGAAAATTAAAAATCACGCCGGGGGCAATTTCGTCATTTTTTGCGACTGTGTCGGAATGGGCAAAAAATTGACAGGTTGATCGGGAATAAAAATCGCGTCGGGGGTAATTTCGTCATTTTTCAAAACTGTGTCAGTATAGGCTAAAATTTGATAGGTTGATCGGAAACAAAAATCGCGCCGGGGTCAATTTCGTAATTTTTCGCGACGATGTTGGA
Organism: Olea europaea var. sylvestris; assembly: GCF_002742605.1. NCBI lineage: Eukaryota > Viridiplantae > Streptophyta > Magnoliopsida > Lamiales > Oleaceae > Olea > Olea europaea. Next base: position 680 of record NW_019236300.1, read on the forward strand.
ATGGGCTAAAATTTGATAGGTTGATCGGAAACAAAAACCGCGCCAGGGGCAATTTCGTCATTTTTCGCAACTGTGTCGGAATGGGCTAAAATTTTACTGGTGGATCGGAAACAAAAATCGCGCCAGGGCCAATTTCATCATTTTTCACGATTGTGTCGGAATGGGCTAAAATTTGACAGGTTGATCGGAAACAAAAATCGCGCCGGGGGCAATTTCGTAATTTTTCGCGACGATGTTGGAATGGGCTAAAATTTGATTGGTTGATCGGAAACAAAAACCGCGTCGGGGGCAATTTCGTCATTTTTCGCGACTGTGTCGGAATGGGCTAAAATTTGACTGGTGGATCGGAAACAAAAATCGCGCCAGGGCCAACTTCGTCATTTTTCGCGATTGTGTCGGAATGGGCTAAAATTTGACAGGTTGATCGGAAACAAAAAACCGCGCCGGGGGCAATTTTCCTCATTTTTCGCGACTATGTCGGAATGGGCAAAAAATTGACAGGTTGGTCGGGAACAAGAACCGCGCCGGGAGTAATTTCGTCATTTTTCAAAACTGTGTCTGAATGGGCTAAAATTTGGCAGGTTGATCGGAAACAAAAAACCTTGCCTGGGGAAATTTCGTCATTTTTCACGACTGTGTCGGAATGGGCTAAAAATTGACAGGTTGAGCGGAAACAAAAACCGCGCCGGGGGTAATTTCGTCATTTTTCAAAACTGTGTCGGAATTCGCTAAAATTTAATAGGTTGATCGGAAAGAAGAATCGCGCAGGGGTCAATTTCGTCATTTTTCGCGACGATGTCGGAATGGACTAAAATTTGGTTGGTGGATCGGAAATAAAAATCGTCCCAGGGGCAATTTCGTCATTTTTTGCGACTGTGTCGGAATGGGCTAAAATTTGACGGGTTGATCGGAAACAAAAACCGCGCTGGGGGCAATTTCGTCATTTTTCGCGACTGTGTAGGAATTTGCTAAAATTTGACAGGTTGATCGGAAACAGACATCAAGCCGGGGGCTATTTCATCTTTTTTCGCGACTGTGTCGGAATGGGCTAAAATCTGACAGGTTGATCGGGAACAAAAACCGCGCCGGGGGTAATTTCGTCATTTTTCAAAATTGTGTCGGAATTGGCTAAAATTTCGTAGGTTGATCGGAATCAAAAATCGCGTCGGGGGCAATTTCGTAATTTTTCGCGACGATGTCGGAATGAGCTAAAATTTGACTGGTTGATCGGAAACAAAAACCGCGCTGGGGGCAATTTCGTCATTTTTCGCGACTGTGTAGGAATTGGCTAAAATTTGACAGGTTGATCGGAAACAGACATCACGCCGGTGGCTATTTCATTTTTTTTCGCGACTGTGTCGGATTGGGCTAAAATCTTACTGGTTGATCGGGAACAAAAACCGCGCCGGGGGTAATTTCGTCATTTTTCAAAATTGTGTCGGAATTG
>NW_019236301.1:0-2126 GCF_002742605.1 Olea europaea var. sylvestris
AAGTACTTATGGGCCCGAAACGGACACCGTGTGCAAAAGTTACGCTCAATTCTTCGTACGCCGACAATCCAAGCGTTCCAAATGTGCATGTCCTCATTCTTTCCAAAAATGGCCGAAATCCCTCATACGTCACGACGAAGTCTTAAGTTCAATCCAAAACGGTCGCTACATTTCCAAAAAGTACTTGTGGGCCTGAAACGGACACCGGGCGCAAAAGTTACGCTGAATTCTTCGTACGCCGACTATCCAAGCGTTCCAAATATGTAAGGGCTCATTGTTTCAAAAAATCGCTAAAATCCCTCATACGTCATGACGAAGTTGTGAGTTCAATCCAAAACGGTCGCTACATTTCCAAAAAGTAGTATGGGCCCGAAACGGATACCGTGTGCAAAAGTTACGCTGAATTCTTCGCACGCCGACTATCCAAGCGTTCCAAATATGCATGTGCTCATAATTTCCAAAAATGGCCGAAATTCCTCATACGTCACGACAAAGTCTTAAGTTCAATCCAAAACGTTTGCTACATTTCCAAAAAGTAATTGTGGGCCCGAAACGGACACCGTGTGCAAAAGTTACGCTGAATTCTTCGTACGCCGACTATCCAAGCGTTCCAAATATGCAAGTGCTCAATTTTTTGAAAAATTGCTAAAATCCCTCATATGTCACGACGAAGTTGTGAGTTCAATCTAAAACAGTCGCTACATTTCCAAAAAGTACTTATGGGCCCGAAATGGACACCGTGTGCAAAAGTTACGCTCAATTCTTCGTACGCCGACTCTCCAAGCGTTCCAAATATGCATGTGCTCATTCTTTCCAAAAATGGCCGAAATCCCTCGTACGTCACGATGAAGTCGTGAGTTCAATCCAAAACGGTCGCTACATTTCGAAAAAGTATTTATGGGCCCAAAACGAACACCGTGTGCAAAAGTTACGCTCAATTCTTCGTACGCCGACTCTCCAAGCGTTCCAAATATGCATGTGCTCATTCTTTCCAAAAATGGCCGAAATCCCTCGTACGTCACGATGAAGTCGTGAGTTCAATCCAAAACGGTCGCTACATTTCGAAAAAGTATTTATGGGCCCAAAACGAACACCGTGTGCAAAAGTTACGCTCAATTCTTCGTACGCCGACTATCCAAGCGTTCCAAATATGCATGTGCTCATTCTTTCCAAAAATGGCCGAAATCCCTCATACGTAACGACGAGGTCTTAAGTTCAATCCAAAGGGGTCGCAACATTTCCAAAAAGTACTTGTGGGCCCGAAACGGACACCGTGTGCAAAAGTTACTCTAAATTCTTCGTACGCCGACTATCCAAGCGTTCCAAATATGCAAGTCTTCATTCTTTCAAAAAATCGCTAAAATCCCTCATACGTCACGACGAAGTGGTGAGTTCGATCCAAAACGGTCGCTACATTTCCAAAAAGTACTTATGGGCCCGAAACGGACACCGTGTGCAAAAGTTACTCTAAATTCTTCGTACGCCGACTATCCAAGCGTTCCAAATATGCAAGTGCTCATTCTTTCGAAAAATGGCCGAAATCCCTCATACGTTACGACGAAGTCGTGAGTTCAATGCAAAACGGTCGCTACATTTCCAAAAAGTACTTATGGGCCCGAAACGGACACCGTGTGTAAAAGTTACGCTCAATTCTTCGTACACCGACTATCCAAGCGTTCCAAATATGTAAGCGCTCATTCTTTCAAAAAATGGCCGAAATCCCTCATACGTCACGACGGAGTTGTGAGTTCAATCCAAACGGTCGCTACATTTCCAAAAAGTACTTATGGGCCCGAAACGGACACCGTGTGTAAAAGTTACGCTGAATTCTTCGTACGCCGACTATCCAAGCGTTCCAAACATGCATGTGCTCATTCTTTCCAAAAATGGCCAAAATCCCTCATACGTAACGACGAAGTATTAAGTTCAATCCAAAAGGGTCGCTACATTTTCATAAAGTACTTGTGGCCCCGAAACGGACACCGTATGCAAAAGTTACGCTGAATTCTTCGTACGCCGACTATCCAAGCGTTCCAAATATGAAAGTGCTCATTCTTTCAAAAAATCGCTAAAATCCCTCATACGTCACGACGAAGTTGTGAGTTCAATCCAAAACGGTCGCTACA
>NW_019236302.1:0-2126 GCF_002742605.1 Olea europaea var. sylvestris
TTGGATGGGAAAACTGTATGCAATTTAAACTTTCCAACAGGGATATGTCAATTGGCAAAGTGTAACCTAAAGTGTACATGTAGAAAGGTTCTTACTGATTAAACTTTACTATTTGTACACAGATTTTCGAGACGTTGTTTGACACTTGCATTGTTGTCAAGTGTCAATTGGATGGGAAAACTGTTTGAAATTTGAACTACCCAATGGGATATGTGATGTGGCAAAGTGTAAACTAAAGTGTACACCATCGTGTACATGTAGTAAGGTTATTACCGATTGAACTTTGCTATTTGTACACTGATTTTTACACGTTGTTTGACACTTTCGTTGTCGTCAAGTGTCAACTGGCTGGAAAAATTGTTTGAAATTTAAACTGCCCAATAGGATAATATCACGTGGGAAAGTGTAAACTAAAGTGCACACCATAGTGTACACGTTGCACGGTTCATGCCGATTGAACTTTACTGTTTGTACATTGATTTTTGACATGCTGTTTGACACTTGCATTGTTGCCTAGTTTCAATTAGATAGGAAAATTATTTGAATATTAAACTGTCCAACAGGGTAATGTCACGTGGCAAAGTGCAAACTAAAATGTGTACACCATAGTGTAGATGTTGCATGGTTCTAACCGATTGAACTTTGCAATTTGTACCCTGATTTTTGGCGCGTTGTTTTGTCACATCCCAAATATATACAAATAACCATACTAATTCCTATGTCGAAATGATATTGGTAACTCGATCTAGACATAAAATTTAGATATACTTTTTTTTAATAAAATGAAACGAGCATTTGCACAATTATGTCCCTATTTGTTAACTTCAAATCACCTGTGATGATCATATATTATATCAAAATCGGCGATCATATAACCATAATCCAACACGTATGTTCTAAGGTTATAAACACATCTATAGGCCATTTCAAAAGTTATACAAGACAGGACCCCCAAAATACGACACAATAGAGTGTAAGCTCAAAACAATAGCCCACAAAATAACCCTACAGGTCGTCATCCATGTACATTGATCTTTGGAATCTCATAAGAGCTCCACAGCTAGCCGTGCCCTCTACATAGTTCCATGCTCACCTACAATGCAAGAATTACATAAGCCAATGCTTAGTAAACAAGAATCATGCATGTCATGAGTATGAGTAACAAGGATATGTGACACCATGTCATTTACTTTAAACATCATGCTAAAGATGCATCATATTCCAATATTCATCAAAGTCGACTCGAAATTATTTCATTTGAAATCTTTCATTTCATTGGGCCCTTGACCCACCAACTATACACCGGATAGAGCTCTGCATAATATCAATATCAATAATCAAGTGGCCAATATGAAATCGACACCGTCGAGTGGACCATCCTCTCGTGACCGCTAGAGGCCCATCCCCTAACTACCCCTATGATCACCCAAGAAGTCTCCCACCCGGCAAGGCCAATAATCATAACAAGGGCATAGTCGAGTGGCCCACCCTCCAGTGATCACCAAAGGCCCATCCCCTGTCTACCTTTGCAATCACCCAGGAAGTATCACCCACGATGCCAAACATATCACATAAGCATGCCTCACATGCCTCGGTGCCCTATTAGTGGTCAATAAAACATTTATAAAGAAAACTTACTTTGAAATCATGTTTCGCATGCAAATTTTCAACCATGATCATATGTTGTGCATGCCAAGGAAAATGCTCATGAATGACATGCTTAATGGAAGTTGATGTCAATGTATTTTGCAACCGCATACTCAATGATCATAATCATCATATAGGGTACAACGAGCTTTCTTATCAAAGTATGAAAATATCCTAACATCACTGTACTACAAATACTAGGTTCTTGCATCTTAGTTGCAAATGGATTTTTACTTACCTTTTTGCCCTTGTGTGTGCACAACCTCCTACGGAGATTATATCACTTTCTTTTTTCACTCAACGTCGGAAAATCACCTGTATTACCAATTAATATTAAAGACAATCCTCCATTTAATAGCCTTAACGCACACAAAATCCCAAAATACTTCCATTCAGGTCAAAATAATTTAAAGGAATTCATTATTCAAGTTACTAACGGCATTACAATCTCGTCCCATAAGTCTAATTTTTCCTCGAGT
>NW_019236303.1:0-2126 GCF_002742605.1 Olea europaea var. sylvestris
TGCACATATGTTAATCATGCAGTGTTCTAAACCTATTGTGAACCTTCCAACACTACAACAAGCAACCATATATTTAATTGGTGATCAAGCAATCAAATAATTAAATTAAGCATGCAAAATTAATCAAGATTTGCTAGAATTCAACTAAGCCACTTGTCTTGAATTAAAAATAAATAACAACGGATTTCATCTTCATCTAATACATGAGATGAGAGGAATTTAGTCTAGCATACTGTTGGAATTAAATACATAGAATAGGAAAGAGATCACCACAAATCGACGGAAAGTGAATTTATTTTCCAATTTTTATTGGCTTTTGTGCGTGTCTTCTACCTCCGTCTTCCATTGTACGTGTGTAATATATACGCGTAACTACAGCCGCCAACTCTTTTTGTCTCCTTTTTCAATTTCTGGACTGCTCCCTACGTGTGTGTATATATTTACCCAGTTGGCTGCTCTCTCTCTTTCTCTCTCTCTATGTTTCTTTGTTTCTCCAACAGCAACAACCGGCCTTTTCTTTGTTAATTTATGCCAATATTTCTGTGTTTGCGCCTCCCTTCTTCGACTTTTTTGTTGAATCTCCCTCTAAAATCAGCCCACTTATGTGTATATATAATTAACAATCAGCCATAGTCCCCGTTTTTTACTCCAATTTGAAGTGATATTTCAATTCCTCTTTTTTTCTCTCCTCTGGCTGTCGTGTTCAACGTGTATATATATACATATATACAATTCAAGCCCAAAGCAGCCCCTTTTTTGCGTCAGTGAGAATTTTTAGCGGCGGCCCTATTTTTCTCCAAAAGCCCAATTTAATTAATTCCAAATTGAGGCCCAATTAATAACTTATTTTCTCCAAGTCATCATACTTTTAAATTAATGCAATGTAGTCCTTGAGTTCCTCAATTGTACAATCAACGTCCTTTTCAATTTTCCTAGTGTTGAATTTGATCTTCAATATTGCATCCAATAGCCAATTTGTTCTTCGTCCTTTCCAATTACTTTAAACGGGTCATTCACTAAAAACAAAAGAAAATTAACCTAAGTTAAATAGAAATTCACAATTTAACGACTTGAAAGTTTAATAATGTGGTATAAATAAACACACAAATTGTGCTTATCAAGCAGTTTAATTTATATGGCTTATGTTCCAATGACACAAGTTGCTAATATGTTGACCAAGGGCTTGGCGAAACTTGTCTTTGAGAGTTTACTTGACAAGCTAGTAATGATCGACATTTATGCCCTAACTTCAGGGGAAGTGTTGACGTGAAGCATTTGTTAAGCGTTCTAACTTTTATGGCTATCTTTTTTATAATGTTTATCTATTTATTGTTAGTAGATAACTTTTTAATTTTATAAGCTTCTTTATCCTTTCTTAGGATGTAGATAAAATCAAGTTGTTAGGAGTTTATGTTTATCTCTAATTCTTTTAGTAGGAGTTTATGTATTTCTTTACTTCTTGTGGTCCTATTAAAACCTCTATATATAAGAGGGATTTAAAAAATTAAATAACTCATGTTATCACAATAACTTATCATCAATTCTCTCATAGCATTAGTGAATAAAGAAAAACTTACAAGTTGTTACAAAATAGAGAGAAAATTTGAAAAAGGTAAAGAAGTCAATAAATTTGTGTAAGTTACATGAGAATCAAAACCCCATATTTAAAGAGAAGAATTAAGGTTGCAAATGATAAAACAATCACAATAAGTGGGGTTACATGGATATAATAGTCATTCACTAATAAACATATAATTTACAACATTCTCCTTTGAATGACACGTCCCAAAATATCTGTTTTGTTATAATATTGTTAAGAAAACTCAACGGAACAAAATTTGAGCAAAGCAAAAGAAGTACAATCAATTAAAGCAAATCATATATAAAAATTGAATATGCACAATGAAATGGTTATAATCTATACATAACAATGAATATAAAGTAAATGTGACGGTTTATCAATTGGAATTGATAAGTGGATGCGTGCACTAGAATAAATATAATCATGGAATTTGTATGATTGAGACAATATGCAATTCTTATACTAAAGAATCAATTTAAAATAATTTAGTTGTTGTTCACTTACAAATTTCTATTAATGAATTGTAGGATTTTAAAAATAACAA
>NW_019236304.1:0-2126 GCF_002742605.1 Olea europaea var. sylvestris
GTTTTCGACAAATTGGTAGTCTAATTCGATTGGAATCGAGCCAATGAAAAATGGTTTTTCAATTCATGAAAACTTCGGGTTTGGTCGTTTTCGGCGAATTGCTAGTCTAATTCGATTCAAATGAAATGTGGTTTTTGATTTCATGAAAACATCAGGTTTGATCATTTTCGGCAAATTGCTAGTCTAATTCGATTGGAATCGAGCCAATGAAAAGTGGTTATTGATTTCATGATAACTTCGGGGTTGTTTGTTTTGAGCGAATTGCTAGTCTAATTCGATTGGAATCGAGCGAACCGAAAGTGGTTTTTGATTTCACGATAACTTCGGGTTCATTTGTTTTCGGCGAATTGCTTGTCTAATTTGATTGGAATCAAGTCAATGAAAACTTAATTTTGATTTCATGATAACTTCACGTTTGTTCATTTTTGATGTTTTGATAGTCTTATTCGATTGGAATCGAGCCAATGAAAAGTGATTTTGATTTCATGATAACTTCGGGTTTGTTCGTTTTTGACGAATTACTAGTCTAATTCGATTAAAATCGAGCCAAGGAAAAGTGGTTTTTGATTTCATGAAAATTTCGAGTTTGTTCGTTTTCGATGGATTGCTAGTCTAATTCGATTGGAATCGAGCCAATGAAAATTGATTTTTGATTTCATGATAACTTCAGGTTTGTTCGTTCTTAGGGAATTGCTAGTCTAATTCGATTGGAATCGAGCCAATGAAATGTGTTTTTCGATTTCATGAAAACTTTGGGAATGATCATTTTCGGCAAATTGCTAGTCTGATTCGATTGGAATCGAGGCAATGAAAAGTGGTTTTTGATTTCATGATAACTTCGGGCTTGATCGTTTTTGGCGAATTGCAAGTCTAATTCGATTGGAATCGAGCCAATGAAAAGTGGTTTTTTATTTCATGATAACTTCGGGTTTGTTTGTTTTCGGTGAATTGCTTGTCAAATTCGATTGGAATCGAGCCAATGAAAAGTGGATTTTGATTTCATGATAACTTTGGGTTTGTTCATTTTTGGCGGATTGATAGTCTAATTCGACTGGAATCGAGCCAATGATAAGTGGTTTTGTTTTCATGATAACTTCGAATTTGTTCATTTTTGGCAAATTGGTAGTCTAATTCGATTGCAATCGAGCCAACAAAAAGTGGTTTTTGATTTCATGATAGCTTCGGGTTTGTTCATTTTCGACAAATTGCTTGCCTAATTCAATTGGAATCGGGCCAACGAAAAGTGGTTTTTGATTTCATGATATCTTCGGGTTTGATCATTTTTCGCGAATTGCTAGTCTTTTTCCGTTGGAATTGAGCCGATGAGAAGTGGTTTTTTAATTCATGATAACTTCGGGTTTGTTCATTTTTGACAAATTACTAGTCTAAGTCGATTGGACTAGAGCTAATGAAAAGTGGTTTTTGATTTCATGAAAACTTCCGGTTTTTATCATTTTTGGCGAATTGCTAATCTAATTCGATTGGAATCGAGCGAACAAAAAGTGGTTTTTGATTTCATGATAACTTCAGGTTCGTTGGTTTTCGATGAATTGCTTGTCTAATTGGATTGAAATCGAGCCAATGTAAAGTGGCTTTTGATTTCATGAGAACTTTGGGTTTGTTCGTTCTTGGCGCATTGATAGTCTAAATCAATTGGTATTGAGCCAATGAATAGTTGCTTTTGATTTCATGATAACTTCGGCTTTGTTCGCTTTCGAAGAATTGCTTGTCTAATTCAATTGTAATCAGGGCAATGAAAAGTGGTTTTTGGTTTCATGATAACTTCGGGTTTGATCGTTTTTCACGAATTGCTAGTGTTTTTCCGTTGGAATTGAGCCAGTGAAAAGTGGTTTTTTAATTCATGATAACTTCGGGTTTGTTCATTTTTGACAAATTGGTAGTCTAAGTCGATTGGACTAGAGCTAATGAAAAGAGTTTTTTGATTTCATGATAACTTCAGGTTTTTATCATTTTTGGCGAACTGCTAATCTAATTCGATTGGAATCGAGCTACTGAAAAGTGGTTTTTTATTTCGTGAAAACATTGGGTTTGTTCATTTTCGGCGAATTGCTAGTCTAATTCGATTGGAATCGAGCCAATGAAAAGTGGTTTTTGATTTCATGAGA
>NW_019236305.1:0-2126 GCF_002742605.1 Olea europaea var. sylvestris
AATAGTGAAATGAAAAATATGATCTATAATTGATATTGACATCCATATCTAGTCATTGATAGGATCATATTGACGAAAGAATTATAGTTTTATGATAAATAAACAAGTTCGATTTTGTCATATCACATGATATTTTTTGTCACCTATATTGCTCTGACACATTGCTAGATGTCAATTTGGGACAACGGATATGAATTGACAATAAATTAGAAAGTGTATTTTAATTTATTGATTTTGATTAGACCGAAATAATAATTCACGTCGTTAGATATCGTGATTGAGAACCTAACGGGACACACAGAATGAGAACTAGAAGAATGTGATTTACCAATTAACTAATTAACAAATGTTGGATAATTAATTAATTGAGTTGCTTATTAATAGCCTGAATTAATTAGTTGGATTAATTAATTCATGGACCAAATTTAATTGATTGGATTAATTTAATATTGAACCGGAATAAGTTATGAGACGGGCTAGGCCCATTTGGGCTTTATATAAATAAGCTACTAGGGTTTGAAAAATTAGAAAAAAAAAATTCATATTCTTGTTAGCACAAGAAAAGCAAAAACCGTAGCTCTTTCAATCTTGTTCCATGTGTGAATTTTCATCGGAGGTTGGATAATTTGACAACTTTGGATTACAGATCGTGACTATTCTACTTCAAGAAAAGTAAAGGAGTTTACAGAATTCAACAAATGTATAATTTCTATCTAAAAACAAAGTAGATCCTTGATGTGAATTAAAATTTTGTTTAAATTTCGATGTGCATGATTAAGTAATTTCCCAATAAGAAGTTCAAGAAATTTGCCTCTTGACTAATTCTAACAATTTGCTCCTAACTATTTTCTTTAATATTTATTTCAAACTTACTATTGGATGAATGTACTATACAAATACTGCTGCTGGTATCTGCTCGTCCATTCCGTTCCTTGGCTATTCCTTTATTTTAAAAGGGGGAGTAGATTAGATGTTGAAGTTGATGTTAGGTTGGTTGGTTTGTTGTGGTTAATGAATTGTGTTTATTTGTTGGATGAATTTACTAGTTTAATTGTTTTCATGCTTTTCATGTCATTCATGTTTTCTCCTCAACACTCTGTGTTTATTTGTTGGATGAATTATAGGGTGTTGTCAACACTCTGTGTTTATTTGTTGGATGAATTTACTAGTTTAATTGTTTTCATGCTTTTTATGTCACTCATGTTTTCTCCTCAAATTTAGCCTTGTTTGGCCCCCATTATAATGAGAATTTGGAAAAATATATTTTAGAATAGTAATTTTTGAAGAATATTATTTTTTGGGGGTTACGTGTAATATTATTTTCTTGGAGAAACACATCAAATGGTAACTTTGGGGTTACATGTAATATTATATTTTTAATGGGGCCAAATTGGGGTTTAATGTTTTGGAGCTATGGAAGTTAGGGAAAGTAAGCATTTAGGTGATGGAATGTGCATAACTGTTTTTCACATAACTATGCTAACTAAGAATGAGTATGTATGTTGATCACTTGAGTGATAGGTTTTGAAGTTAAGTAAAGCAAGAGGGAGAGATTGTCAAGAAAATATACATACCATATTTTATAGATTTTACATATTGGCTTTCTTAGTATATTTGAGATTTTTAATTGTAAAATCGTGAGTAAAGTGTACATATTTTGTCAGTAGCCAATACTAACTGGCCGGATGGTAAAAGATTTGACCAGAATCTTTAATCTACAAGTTTTATAATTTTCTGTATATAACATGATATTTTTGTTGCTATACAAGTGCAACTCAAGTAAAATAGATTTTACGTCATCCTAATTTTTAGATTTATTTTGAAGGAGAATATAAGAACATGATAAACTAAAATTATCTTTCCTTATATTAGCACAAATTTAGAAAATCATTTGGTAGCCAAAAATTGCTTTTGAGACCGAAAGCTACATTTGAACCCATTTTTGCTTAGTTTTATAAAAAGCTTCTAGTATTTAGAAGAGTTTTTAGAGAAAACTGGTCCAATGTGATTTTATCTAAAAGCACTCCTAGAGTATGAAATGATTTAAAATTAGTTTCCAAACAAAAATTTAAATAGCTTTCTTTGAAAGCACTTCTATATGAAGTAAAAGCAAAAAAAAAAAAAAA
>NW_019236306.1:0-2125 GCF_002742605.1 Olea europaea var. sylvestris
GGAATGGGTTCAAATTTGACAGGTTGATCGGGAACAAAAACCGCGCCGGGTGTAATTTCGTCATTTTTCGCGACTGTGTCGGATTTGGATGAAATTTGACTGGTTGATCGGAAATAAAAACAACGCCGGGGGCAATTTCGTCATTTTTTCTCGACTGTGTCGGAATTGGCTGAAATTTGGAAGTTTGATCTGAAATAAAAATCGCGTCGGGGGCTATTTCCTCATTTTTCTCGACTGTGTCGGAATGGGCTCAAATTTGACAGGTTGATCGGAAATAAAAATCGCGCCGGGGGCAATTTTGTTATTTTTCGTGACTGTATCAGAATGGGCTAAAATTTGACAGGTTGATCGGAAACAAAAATCGCGCAGTTGGCAATTTCGTCATTTTTCACGACTGTGTCGGAATGGGCTCAAATTTGACTGGTTGATCGGGAACAAAAACTGCGCCTCGGGTAATTTCATTATTTTTCTTGACTTTGTCGGAATTGCCTAAAATTTGACAAGTTGATCGGAAACAAAAATCGCACCGGGGGCAATTTCTTCATTTTTCGCGACGGTGTCGGAATGGGCTAAAATTTGACTGGTTGGTCGGAAACAAAAATCTTACCGGGGGCAATTTCGTCATTTTTCGCGACTGTGTCGGAATGGTCTCAAATTTGACAGGTTGATCGGGAACAAAAATCGCGCCGAGTGTAATTTCGTCATTTTTCGCGACTGCGTCGGAATTGGCTAAAATTTGACTGGTTGATCGGAAACAAAAACAACGCCGGGGGCAATTTCGTCATTTTTCTCGACTGTGTCGGAATTGGCTGAAATTTGGCAGTTTGATCGGAAATTAAAATCACGACGGGGGCAATTTCGACATTTTTCTCCACCGCGTCGGAGTGGGCTCAAATTTTTGATCGGGGACAAAAGCCCCGCCGGGTGTAATTTCGTCATTCTTCGCGACTGTGTCGGAATTGGCTAAAATTTGACTGGTTGATCGGAAACAAAAATCGCGCCGAGGGCAATTTCGTCATTTTTCTCGACTGTGTCGAAATTGGCTGAAATTTAACAGTTTGATCGGAAATAAAAATAGCGCCGACGACAATTTCATCATTTTCTTCGACTGTGTCGAAATGGGCTCAAATTTGACAGGTTTATCGGGAACAAAAATCGCGCCGAGTGTAATTTCGTCATTTTTTGCGACTGTGTCGGAATTGGCTGAAATTTTACTGGTTGATCGGACACAAAAATCGCCCAGGGAGCAATTGCGTCATTTTTCTCGACTATGTCGGAATTGGCTGAAATTTGGCAGTTTGATCGGAAATAAAAATCGCGCCGGGGGCAATTTCGTCATTTTTCACGACTGTATCGAAATTGGCTAAAATTTGATAGGTTGATCGGAAACAAAATTCGCGCCTGAGGCAATTTCGTCATTTTTCACGACTGTATCGAAATTGGCTAAAATTTGATAGGTTGATCGGAAACAAAATTCGCGCCTGAGGCAATTTCGTCATTTTTCACGACTGTATCGAAATTGGCTAAAATTTGATAGGTTGATCGGAAACAAAATTCGCGCCTGAGGCAATTTCGTCATTTTTCGCGACTGTGTCGGAATGGACTCAAATTTGACAGGTTGATCGGGAACAAAAACCGCGCCTGGGGTAATTTTGTCATTTTTCTCGACTGCGTAGGAATGGGCTAAAATTTGACAGGTTGCACGGAAACCAAAATCGCGCCGACGGCAGTTTCGCCATTTTTAGGGACTGTGCCGGAATGGACTCAAATTTGACAGGTTGATCTGAAACAAAAATCGCGCCGGGGGTAATTTCTTCATTTTTCACGACTGTTTCGGAATGGGCTCAAATTTGACAGGATGATCGGGAACAAAAACCGCGCCGGGTGTAATTTCGTCATTTTTCGCGACTGTGACGGAATTGGCTAAAATTTAACTGGTTGATCGGAAACAAAATCGCGTCGGGGGCAATTTCGTCATTTTTCTCGACTGTGTCGAAATTGGCTGAAATTTGGGAGTTTGATCGAAAATAAAAATCGGGCCGGCGACGATTTCGTCATTTTTCTCGACTGTGTCGGAATGGTCTCAAATTTGACAGGTTTATCGAGAACAAAAATCGCCCAGGGT
>NW_019236307.1:0-2125 GCF_002742605.1 Olea europaea var. sylvestris
GTAGCGACCATTTTGGATTGAACTTAAGACTTCATCGTGACGTATGTGGGATTTCGGCCATTTTTGGAAAGAATGGGCGCTTGTAAATTTTGAGAGCTTGGATAGTCGGCGTACGAAGAATTGAGCGTAAATTTTGCACACGGTGTCCGTTTCGGGCCCATAAGTACTTTCTGGAAATGTAGCGATCGTTTTGGATTGAACTCACAACTTCGTTGTGACGTATGAGGGAGGTTAGCGATTTTTCGAAAGAATGAGCACTTGTATATTTGGAACTCTTGGATAGTCAGCGTACGAAGAATTGAGCGTAACTTTTACACACGGTGTCCGTTTCGGGCCCATAAGTACTTTCTGGAAATGTAGCGATCGTTTTGGATTGAACTCACAACTTCGTTGTGACGTATGAGGGAGGTTAGCGATTTTTCGAAAGAATGAGCACTTGTATATTTGGAACTCTTGGATAGTCAGCGTACGAAGAATTGAGCGTAACTTTTACACACGGTGTCCGTTTCGGGCCCATAAGTACTTTCTGGAAATGTAGCGATCGTTTTGGATTGAACTCACAACTTCGTTGTGACGTATGAGGGAGGTTAGCGATTTTTCGAAAGAATGAGCACTTGCATATTTGGAACGCTTGGATAGTCGGCGTACGAAGAATTCAGCGTAACTTCTGCACACGGTGTTCATTTCGGGCACATAAGTTCTTTTCGGAAATTTAACGACCGTTTTGGATTGAACTCAAGACTTCATCATGACGTAAGAGGGATTTCAACAATTTTTCGAATGAATGAGCGCTTAAATATTTGGAACGCTTGGATAGTCAGCGTACGAAGAATTGGGCGTAAGTTTTGCACACGGTGTCCGTTTCGGGCCCATAAGTACTTTTTGGAAATGGAGCAACAGTTTTGGATTGAACTCAAGACTTCTTCGTGACGTATGAGGGATTTCAGCGATTTTTCGAAAGAATGAGCGCTTGCATATTTCAAACGCTTGGATAGTCGGCGTACGAAGAATTGAGCGTAACTTTTGCACACGGCGTCCGTTTCGGGCCCATAAGTACTTTTTGGAAATGTAGCGACCGTTTTGGATTGAACTCACGACTTCGTCGTGACGTATGAGGGATTTCGGCCATTTTTCGAAAGAATGAGCGACTGCATATTTCAAACGCTTGGATAGTCGGCGTACGAAGAATTGAGCGTAACTTTTGCACACGGTGTCCGTTTCGCGCCCATAAGTACTTTTCGGAAATGTAGCGACCCTTTTGGATTTAACTCACAACTTCGTCGTGACGTATGAGGGATTTTAGCAATTTTTCAAAGGAATGAGAACTTGCATATTTGGAACGCTTGGATAGTCGGCGTACGAAGAATTCAGCGTAACTTTTGCGCACGGTGTCCGTTTCGGGCCCACAAGTACTTTTTGGAAATGTAGCGACCGTTTTAGATTGAACTTAAGACTTCGTCGTGACGTATGAGGGATTTCGGCCATTTTTGGACAGAATGAGCGCATGCATATTTGGAACGCTTGGACAGTCGGCGTACGAAGAATTGAGCGAAACTTTTGCACACGGTGTCCGTTTCGGGCCCATAAGTACTTTTTGGAAATGTAGCGATCGTTTTGGATTGAACTCACAACTTCTCCTTGACGTATGAGGGATTTTAGCGATTTTTCGAAAGAATGAGCTCTTGCATATTTGGAACTCTTGGATAGTCAGCGTACGAAGAATTGAGCGTAACTTTTGTACACTGTGTCCGTTTCGGGCCCATAAGTTCTTTTAGGAAATGTAGCGACCGTTTGGGATTGAACTCACGACTTCGTCGTGACGTATGAGGGATTTCGGCTATTTTTTGAAAGAATGAGCGCATGCATATTCGAAACGCTTGGATAGTCGGCGTACGAAGAATTGAGCGTAACTTTTGCACACGGTGTTCGTTTCGGGTCCATAAATACTTTTTGGAAATGTAGCGACCATTTTGGATTGAGCTCAAGACTTCTTCATGACGTATAAGGGATTTCGGCGATTTTTCGAAAGAATAAGCGCTTGGATATTTGGAACGCTTGGATAGTCGGCGTATGAAGAATTGAGCGTAACTTTTGCACACGGTGTCCGTTTCGGGCCCATAAGTAC
>NW_019236308.1:0-2125 GCF_002742605.1 Olea europaea var. sylvestris
TCAACAAGTCAAATTTTAGCCAATTCCGACACAGTCGCGATAAATGACGAAATTACACCCGGCGCGATTTTTGCCCCCGATCAACCTGTCAAATTTGAGCCCATTCCGACACAGTCGAGAAAAATGACGAAATTGCCGTCGGCGCGATTTTTAGTTCCGATCAAACTGCCAAATTTTAGCCAATTCCGACACAGTCAAGAAAAATGACGAAATTGCCCCTGGCGCAGTTTTTGTTTCCGATCAACCCGTCAAATTTTAGCCAATTCAGACACAGTCGAGAAAAATGACGAAATTGCCCCTGGTACGATTTTTATTTCAGATCAAACTGCCAAATCTCAGCCAATTCCGACACAGTCGAGAAAAATGACGAAATTGCCCCCGGCGCGATTTTTGTTCCCGATCAACCTGTCAAATTTGAGCCCATTCCGACACAGTCGAGAAAAGTGACGAAATTGCCCCCGGCGCAATTTTTGTTCCCGTTCAACCTGTCAAATTTGAGCCCATTCCGGCACAGTCGAAAAAAATGACGAAATTTCCACCGACGCGATTTTTATTTCCGATGAAACGGCCAAATTTCAGCCAATTCCGACACAGTCGAGAAAAATGACGAAATTGCCCCCGGCTCGATTTTTGTTTCCGATCAACCTGTCAAATTTGAGACCATTCCGACACAGTCGAGAAAAATGACGAAATTGCCGCCGGTACGATTTTTATTTCCGATCAAATTGCCAGATTTCAGCAAATTCCAACACAGTCGAGAAAAATGACGAAATTACCCCCGACGCGATTTTTGTTTCAGATCAAGCTGTCAAATTTGAGCCCATTCTGACACAGTCGAGAAAATGACAAAATTGCCCCCAGCGCGATTTTTGTTTCCGATCAACAAGTCAAATTTTAGCCAATTCCGACACAGTCGCGATAAATGACGAAATTACACCCGCCGCGATTTTTGCCCCCGATCAACCTGTTAAATTTGAGCCCATTCCAACACAGTCGAGAAAAATGACGAAATTGCCGTCGGCGCGATTTTTAGTTCCGATCAAACTGCCAAATTTTAGCCAATTCCGACACAGTCAAGAAAAATGACGAAATTGCCCCTGGCGCAGTTTTTGTTTCCAATCAACCCGTCAAATTTTAGCCAATTCAGACACAGTCGAGAAAAATGACGAAATTGCCCCTGGTGCAATTTTTATTTCAGATCAAACTGCCAAATTTCAGCCAATTCCGACACAGTCGAGAAAAATGACGAAATTGCCCCCGGCGCGGTTTTTATTTTAGATCAAACTGCCAAAATTCAGCCAATTCCGACACAGTCGCGAAAGATGACGAAATTACACCCGGAGCGATTTTCGTTCCCGATAAACTTGTCAAATTTGAGCCCGTTCCGACACATTCGAAAAAAATGAGAAATTGCCGCCGGCGCGATTTTTATTTCCGATCAAACTGCCAAATTTCAGCCAATTCCGACACAGTCGAGAAAAATGACGAAATTGCCCCCGGCGCGGTTTTTGTTCCCGATCAACCTGTCAAATTTGAGCCCATTCCGACACAGTCGAGAAAAATGACGAAATTGCCCCCGGCGCGATTTTTATTTTAGATCAAACTGCCAAAATTCAGCCAATTCCGACACAGTCGCGAAAGATGACGAAATTACACCCGGAGCGATTTTCGTTCCCGATAAACTTGTCAAATTTGAGCCCGTTCCGACACATTCGAAAAAAATGAGAAATTGCCGCCGGCGCGATTTTTATTTCCGATCAAACTTCCAAATTTCAGCCAATTCCGACACAGTCAAGAAAAATGACGAAATTGCCCCTGGTGCAGTTTTTGTTTCCGATCAACCCGTCAAATTTTAGCCAATTCAGACACAGTCGCGAAAAATGAAGAAATCACACCAAGCGCGATTTTTGTTCCCGATCAACCTGTCAAATTTGAGCCCATTCCGACACAGTCGAAAAAAATGACGAAATTGTACCCGGCGCGATTTTTATTTTAGATTAAACTGCCAAAATTCAGCCAATTTCGACACAGTCGCGAAAAAGGACGAA
This sequence comes from Olea europaea var. sylvestris, assembly GCF_002742605.1. Classification (NCBI taxonomy): domain Eukaryota; kingdom Viridiplantae; phylum Streptophyta; class Magnoliopsida; order Lamiales; family Oleaceae; genus Olea; species Olea europaea. Next base: position 2,049 of record NW_019236308.1, read on the forward strand.
ATTACCCCCGGCGCGATTTTCGTTCCCGATAAACCTGTCAAATTTGAGCCCATTCCGACACAGTCGAGAAAAATGAC
>NW_019236309.1:0-2125 GCF_002742605.1 Olea europaea var. sylvestris
ATTAACCAAATAACTTTATAATTGAAAATAACTTTAACTTTAAACCGTATCCAAAATAACAGTACATGTGTCCAATATGAAAAACAAAAACAAAAACTCCCACTGAAACTAGATATCCTCAAGAGACATTACACCCATATGAGCAGTGTGCTCATGAAAGACCTTGGGTATCAATCCCTTAGTAAGCGGATTCGCAATCATGGAGTTTGTCCCAATATACTCTATTGACACATGTCCACTCTGAACTCTTTCTTTAACAGCAAGGAACTTGATCTCTATGTGTTTTGACTTTGTCGAGCTCCTATTGTTATTAGAATACAACACTACTGATTTATTGTCACAAAATATCTTAAGTTGTCTTTCTATATTGTCCACAATGCGCAGCCCAATGACAAAATTACGGAGCCATATTCCATGATTTGATGCCTCATAACACGCTATAAACTCCGCTGTCATTGTGGAAGTAGCTATGAGTGTCTGCTTAGCACTCTTCCAGGAAATGGCACCTCCAGCAAGCAGGTAAATATAGCCTGAAGTGGATCTCCTACTATCTTGGCATCCCGCGAAATCGGAATCAGAATAACCGATGATCTCCAACTGATCCGATCTCCTGTATGTGAGCATGTAGCCTTTTGCTCTCTGTAAATACCGCATGACCCGTTTGGCTGCTTTCCAATGATCCATTCCCGGGTTACTTAAATATCTCTCTAGCATCCCAACAATGTACGCTATATCCGGACGCGTACAAATCTGAGCACACATCAGACTCCCTATAGTTGAGGAATAAGGAATCTTCTGCATTTCTTTAATTTCCAAGTCATTTTTAGGGCACTGATTTAAGCTGAACTTCTCTCCTTTAGCCACAGGGGTGTCACATGGTTTACAATCTTGCATGCCATATCTTTTAAGTACCTTTTGGATATAGCTCTTTTGTGATAATCCAAGAATACCTCGAGAACGATCTCGGTGTATCTGAATTCCTAATACAAAAGAGGTATCACCAAGATCTTTCATCTCAAAATTTTTTGTTAGAAATCTCTTGGTTTCGTGCAATAAGCCTGTATCGTTGCTGGCAAGCAATATGTCATCGACATATAAAATCAGAAAAATATACTTGCTCTGACTGAACTTGTGGTATATACAATCATCAACCAAATTCATCTCAAAACCAAATGAGATGATCACTTGATGAAACTTGTAATACCATTGACGAGATGCCTGTTTGAGTCCATAGATGGATTTCTTTTATTTACAAACCATTTACTTTGCATCGTCCGATATAAAGTTTTCTGGTTGTACCATATAAATTGTTTCATCAATATCACCATTGAGAAACGCTGTCTTAACATCCATTTGATGTAACTCAAGATCGAAATGCGCTACCAATGCCATTATAGTCCTGAAAGAGTCTTTCGAAGAAACCGGAGAGAAAGTCTCTTTATAATCGATGCCTTCTTTCTGTGTAAAGCCTTTTGCGACAAGACGAGCCTTATACCTCTCTACATCACCTTTCGAATCCCTCTTGGTCTTAAATATCCATTTGCAACCAATGGGTTTCGCACCTTCAGGCAATGGAACGATCTCCCATACGTCATTGTCCTTCATGGACTTTATCTCTTCATTCATAGCATCGAGCCACTTTTGAGAGTTAGAACTTTCCATGGCTTGACGGAAGTTGATCGGATCATCTTCCACCATTCCAATGTCAATTTCATGTTCTTGAAGAAATACGATGTAATCATTCGAAACCGCACTTCTCCTTTCTCTAGTGGATCTTCTTAATGGCATTAGTTCTTGAGGGTGTAGAGTTTGTTCTTCTGGAACAATTTGTTGATCTTGAGAGGGAGGTATGACATTGTCTTGATCCAGAGTTGCTTCTTGAACAATATCAGGGATAGAAACCTGATCATTGTCAATGGCAATTGGAGGAATTTCAACACATTCCTCCTCAAAGACAAAGCCTGTAACCCTTAAGCATGGTTTTGTAATTGAACTTTGCTATTTGTACACTGATTTTTGACACTTGCATTGTTGTCAAGTGTCAATTGAATGAAAAAACTATTTGAAATTTAAACTGTCCAATAAGATAATAACACGTGACAAAGTGTAAACAAAAGCATACACC
>NW_019236310.1:0-1496 GCF_002742605.1 Olea europaea var. sylvestris
ATAACACGATTGACCATCATATATAAATAATCGGCATATGTGTTTATACTGGGAAACACACATTGTATCAATTTTTTTAAAGATGTAATTTCATCTTCGAACGGTAGAACTATACTATTTGGTAGCTTAATACAGTTGCAAGTATGTTCTTGTTCTGTTCCACCTCCAATTTGAAGTAAGTATTCACAAAAATGGAATCGGACTTCGCTCTCATATTTTCAACCAATGCTAAATGTACAAAAGAAGGCCACAAATACGAGTAAATCATGCTAGCCTTTATTATGTTTTCTTTGTTTCCCTTAGGTACAACTGATAGAATCTGTCTAAAATCTCCTCCTAAAACTATTACTTTTCCACCAAAAGGCAAGTTACATCAGTGATGTCTCTAAGCATTTTGTCTATAGATTTTACAGCACAACGATTTACCATAGGTGCCTCATCCCAAATTATTAGCCTACACATTTTCAATAAAGTTCCTAATGCTGATTGCTTGCTAATAGAGCAGTTGATTTCACCTATTGTTTCTAGAGGGATTTTAAATCTTGAATAAGCAGTTCGACCTCCGAGCAAAAAAGATGTAGCCACTCCAGACGATGTAGTTGCTAAAGCTATGAAATGTCGACATCTAACACCAGCCAAGAGTGCTCTGTATAAAAAAGTCTTTCCTGTCCCACCCGGACCATCGATAAAAAAAATTTCACTTGATTCATCTTGTACTTTTTTCATAATTATATTATATGCAAATTGTTGTTCTTTATTTAACGTCGCTGCACAACTAAAATTTCTTTCGATATCTAATTTCGTTGTTTCCTCTGCAACTATTATCATCAATCTTTCATCGTCGTCTATATTTACATTAAATGACACAATTTCATAACCGTTCATATTTTTACCAAGCGATTCTAAAATAAAACTTATATCCTCTAAAGCTCGTACTTCGACAACTTTGGCGGACATATTTTCATTTACATAATCATCTGTCATATAAGGCTTAAATTTATCCCACAGTAACTTAGGATTTTTTGGATTGCACATTGTAAGAAGCGTAGCAAAAAGACGTCTTAAAGAATAAGACATTTCGTAAATAATAGTTTCAGATAAACATTTTTCAAACGAGTATCTCCATTAATAAACCATAGAGAAGCGCAGCTTCACGAAATGTACCAATATTTACCCCATTGAAAGTCCTTAAATCATCAAACGATGTTGGACCTCTAATATGATTAAGAAGAAGACGAAGAAAATATCGTTTTCCTTCAGATGGATTTACCGAGACAATTCCTACTACAACAATTTGCTTCTTTCTAGGTGTCAATGTTTTGTTATATGCATTCCAAACAAAATGCGTTGGGAAATCTCGATACAAAAGCGTTCAAGCAAATTCATTTATTTTATTTACTCAAAAAAACTTAGTTAACATAGTTTTTCTCGTATTTTCATTCTCAATAACAGAAGATAAATTGTCCGTATTTTTGTAAGTTACACATTGATGATCT
>NW_019236310.1:4643-70001 GCF_002742605.1 Olea europaea var. sylvestris
TGTTAAATTAAATATTAAAAAAAAGATTACACTATAAGTAAAAAAAAATCAGCTAAAGCTATTTAAAAGTAATAAAAAAATTGTAATGGTAAATGTTATTTATAGGTAAAAAATATTAACTTTAACATTTGTAAGTAAATATTTAACTATATTTAATTGTTTAAAATTAAATATTAATAAAAGAATTTACGACAAATAAAAGTAAAAAAAGAAAAGAAAAGGGCATTAGTCCGAACATTGGTTCGTGCACGGAGGCAAAGAAGCTCCGTGCACGGAGGTTTACTACATGTTGCGTCTTTTTTTTTTTTAACTTATGTTTTTGTGTTCATTTTCAGACTCATTACGTGACATTAAACGAGATCGAAATATTACATTCTTAATATCATATTGAAGTACTCGCGACATAATATTGCACGCCGTTAACGGTGCGTGAAACAACTAATTGTAGCAAATGTTACGAAACGTCAAAATAGACATTTTCAAACTATATTTCGAAATTTTCGATAACAAGCTAACTCTAAAAATTCATTGACCATTATACAATAGTCGAATCGATAAATATTTTACATTCTCTCGAAACTTATTTCGAGAAATATATTATAGACACATCGAATGATGTAAATTAATATCGAAAATAGTTAAACGGATATTAAACGTACGTGTTAAAAAATGCGTATAAATCGTTTTTCTTCAAAAAATTAATTATTTTATTACTATTTATTATTTTTTCGCAACAATTTTCTCAATACATCATTTTGCTCAAGAAAAATAATGTGGTATGACGTAATTTTTTTCTCCATACACGAGTGAATATTTTTTTTTTTACATTTTATTTACAATAATTTTGTTTATTAATATAATTTTCCAAATTTAAATATATAAGATATGGTTGATAATTAATAGCGTGAGAATTAGGAGAAAGAGTATGGTGTGTCAGATTCAAAGCAAGGGATAAATATTACAGTAGACAATAGCGTGTGACAAAATTTCTACAATATTTTTGAATAACATTTTTCCTGTTATCGAACCAATTTCCAAACCAATTAAGTGTGAAAACGAGTGTGACAAAATGAACAATAAACCCTCATTCTCTTTTATGGTAATATAGACATGATAGGGAAATTATCAACTCCATCCAACTTAGTTTCTGGTTCGAATCCTGTGTGTCATAAGCATGTGCATATAAATCATGTTATTGTTACATCCGTAACCCTGGGAGGGCTCCATTCGAGCGCTGCATGATAGTGAATGCTACATTGGCCCTCAGCTGCAAGGCACGTGGGGGTACACATTTTCTTCACTATATCCTGCGAAGGCTATGACGTGTTTACCACTGTCCTCACTTATGACATCATTCATTTGATTTTCGTGCAACACTGTCCTTTCAATCGAACTAGTGATGACCAATAGTCTTGGGCCAAGCATGTTTTACAATCTCACCCATAAATCATATTTGTCTAAAAAGGAAGTCTTTGACAAGGGGATTAAAAAAAAAAAAAATTAGAAAAAGTGTCCATGTTATGGTCATAAACAAGTGGGAATGTATTTGTAATTTAATTTAGTATTATAAAGAATGGATAATTTTTCAGCCAAACAAAAGAAAACAAAATGAACTCAAATATATGCCCATAAGTTCTCTTTTTCAATAATACGAAAAGAAAAAAAGAAAAAAGTTTCTTAATAGGAGAAAAAGGAAAAGAAGAGAAATGGTTCCTTAGTCGAATTAAAATGAACGTGACAAATTGTCAATAATAATTTTACAAACACATAACTATTGTCTATTGTTATATAAGAAAATATATATCACCAAAAAGGAGCATTGTGAAAAATTGTAAATAAATTGTACTTATTATTTAGCATTTTAGTTTAATAAACTATGCAATAAATTAAATTACATTCACAAAATAACTAAAGTGCAATGAGTTAAATTGCATTCACAAGATATGAATTTGTCATCACTCAAAATTAAGAAATTTTCGAGTAAAATTATTATGATTAGGAAGTTTTCCAATTTTTCAAGAAATAATTATAGCTTAACTCATAAAATGTGTAATTAATAAAGTGTGTAATTCAGCCTTACTGGCAGCTGCAATGTGAAGGTTCGATTCCTGAAATATGAAATTGGACTCTCTGTGGGCACCAGTGTACAGATAAGCTCTTGTTCCCTAGCCTGTTGGAGCACATCCCGCGATTTACCTCCCTCATGATACTCCAGATACGGGACGGTTGGGCCTCTCAAGGTTGAGGTTCAACCTTTTATAAAGTGTGTAATTAATAACTGAGTTGTATTTATGAATGTGATATTAAAATTAATACTGAATTACATTAAAAGTCATTATCTTTATTCATTACACTTACATCCTTAATTTTTTCTTGATCATATTTTATTTTTAACATTTCATTAATAAAAAAATCTTCTCCTTAATCACAATTTTCGTCCAAAAAATTGTTAACATGCTTTAAATGAGGGTCAAATATTTAATCGCATTTTTTGAGAAATATTTTCATGCTTATTCAAATTCAATGGACAAATCTTTTTACTCTATCTTAAAGGAAATTTTGGAAATAAATCACAATTAGGAATAATTCATGTTAATTTGAGAAAAATGATGCGATGAAAAAAAGTTTGATATGTAAATGTGATAATATGTAGAGATTATAAATCTTGAACACAATTAAAATATAGTTTAGTTATTAAAAATTGTGGTATAGATATATATAGCATTTATTAAACTTGCCAACTTTGGATTATATTTCCGGCCAAAAAGGAGAACACACACGAGTATCCCATTGCCTGGCTGCATGAACACACGTGACATGAGCGCCACGTTGCGATTTCTTTCAATAAAAGCTTATTTATGTATTTTAATACTGTCACACTTATACCGGTTAATATTCGATAAATGAACCGATACAGATGCCAATTTGTGTGATGTCGCCATTTTCAAAATTTACTGACTTCAGTCATAATACTTAATATAACGCCTAAATTCCCGACCTAGACTGCTTATAATATATATTTATAATGTTTATATTTAATATTTTTTACCAAACATGTTAGTTTGCCTTTCTATTCTCGTACGAAGGAAACCAAACATGTTAGTTTTCTTTTCTATTCTCGTATGAAGGAAATGTTACAATTCTCAAGTCTCTTTTGGCAACAATCGCTCCAAGGTTCATCTAGATGCATGAAAGATATAAGAATAATGCCACTTGCCTAACCTTAAAAACAGAGAGTGAAGAGACAGACAAAAAGTGATAAGTGTTTTTATTTTAATTTTTCAAACTGTTTGATCATGCATCGACACGTCCCATCTAGATTTGAACCTGGATGTGTAGCATGATTGAAGATATAAACTTTAGACGAACTTCCATTGCTGAAACTTAAAATTTTACAAGTTCGAGCACATTTCAGACAAGCAAAAGCCATCCTTAGAGCAGTCATTGATGTACGACCCCCAAGCTCAATCAAGAAATGCTCTATGAGCTTAACCGTGCAGTGTTTTAGGTAAATAAAATAAATAGTAACGCCTCGTCTTCCAAAAATTCCAAACTAAAATCACGATAATACAAGCATAGAAAAGGCCGGGAGAATAAGTTAACAGAAAAAGAGGACGAACAAATTGTCCCAGGAAAATAAGTTAACAGAAAATAAATTAGGGAGGTCAACAGAATTTACACGAATCTTAAAATCAGACTATTAAAACATGGGAAAACAACAGAGGTCGAAAGATTTGCCCAGAACAACATAACTACAATAATGTACCTTACAGTTCTCTTTTCCAGTCTGTTTCTTGGGCATTGGAAGAAGAATGATAAACAGACGGGGAGAAAAACAGGGGGAAAAAACATACAGAAGTGAAAGCAACTTGTTGGCTGTTTTTTATTTTTTAATTTTTCAAACTCCCCAATAATGCATCGACACGTGTGCAGCCTGTTTTTTACCCTGTTTTTCACCCTGTCTCTGTAGCATTGCTCGCATTGGAATTATACCCACGTATTAGCCTTCCAGTTAAAAAAAGTTACAGTGTACAATCAAGGGCTGCTCTTTCTTTTAGCTACCTGTATTCATTTTGGAGGAAAAGTACAACAGGCCACAATATTAGAATAGCATCATCAAGTAGTACCAGCTTCTGTCGGGGTGGTACACGGAGCAAGGGTATTGTGCGGAATATTGACACCACCCCCTTTCACAGATACATTAGGACTCTGAACTGTACTAGCCCTGCTCACAAGATGTGAGTCGAGAAACACCACGATAACTGTGATGTCATCGTGAAAATGACGGCGAACTCCTCGATCAATTTTCTTCAAGTCTGAGTACCTCATCTCCCTCTTCTTAGCAGCTTCTTGCAATGCCACTTTCACTAATCTTCTAGCACTTCCCTGCAAAAAGAAAAATATTTATCTCAACCACAAACAAAAAAGGGTTGTTGCTCTTATTTGCCTTTTTCTATTTCGAAAACCAGCAAAGCAGAAAAGGCCTCTTTACAAGCTTGGAGTTATAAAGGAATAAAAGTTCTTTCATTCATGTTAGGGATTAAGCCCAAACTGTGGTTCACTCTATGAGTACTACGTCCACTTGCCGCTATAGATTTTCACTATAATGAAGACGGATTTTACAACATTCTCTTCTTCACGCCTCTCCATCTAATCTAGTAGGAAAACAACACCGCCCCTCCCGAAAAAATATAATAAATAAATCCTATTACTTAGTGTACGAAACTAATACACAAATATGAATGTCCAATATACAGCTATTAAGTTGATTGCAGTCAAGGTGGCAAGTGAAAACTCAAAGCACTCCAACAAAGGACACATGCTACTGGCAGCAACTTCACCACCAAATTGTGCTTCTATGTTTATAATTAGCACCCTAACCGACCTTCAGAAATTATGAGAACTACAAAAATGACCTACAAACACAATTAGTGCCAAGCATCAAAAAGCAGTTAGATGGTCACTATTCATAATTATGGCCTTCACTATGTTGCACGTCACGCTTCAAAATTAGAAAGGTGATTACATTTAAAGCGTCAAATATCTTACATTGCGTGGATGATTTTGGACGAGATCAACAGCTTCTTGGTCGGTAAGGTGCTCCCATAGGCCATCTGACGCAAATATAACAAACTGATCATGAGGTAGCAATTGGTGCACAGAAATTGATGGTTCTGCGCTCAAAATTGGTCTTTTGAAAGGTTCACGAAGTCGAAACTTTGCATATAATGGCTCCCTGTTGAATTCAGCCTTTTTCAAGTACACATCACCAATAGATCTTGAAATCTGTAAGACAAAATATCAGACTACTGCAAACATAAATCACACTTAAGATGTCTCATACCTCATATAATGAGATTACACAGAACATTATCCATAGTTGAAGTTATCAAGTACTTGAGGAGTTTGCTTATGAAACAATTTCATTTTTCCCCCCCTTCTTCTTTGTGGCACATTTAAATCAGAGGTAGATCTGGGAAAAGAGTTTCTGCACAAACCCTCAAGAAGATGAATACGCTCTCTCTTTTTTTTTTTTTAATGGAACGTCTCCCATTAAGCCTCTGTCTGATGGCCATTATTTTGGACAATGTCTTCAATAGTGATTTTTAGAAGAATATGAGGTTATAAATTTGGGAAAAGTTTTGGGTTCACATGCAGAATATTTTAATCTGTGAATGGATGATTGAAAATGAATATGTAAAAAAAAGAAAAAAGAAAAAAGGGAGGTTTCAAATAATGGCCATCAAATAGGGTATAAATCTTCTACAAAAATTAAACGTGACTATTTTGTTTTTTTCAACAATATTTTTTACCAAAGCAGGATTTTTAGCAACTATGGAACACAGGCAGAAAGATCAATATCAAAATGATACTGTAATAAATGTTGGAACTAACCTGTATGAGGCCCTTCACACGCCACACATTATGCTTTAGTACTACGATTTGTGAGTCGTCAGGGTGCAGTGAATGCAGCTCCTGTCTCACAGACTCAATACTTGCATTGTGCTCGGCCGAGAGCCGAATGGACAATACTTCCCCCGTTGCCTTGACTAGTCTTCCCAAAACAGCACGGGAATCACCAAGGTTGGCAATATATAGAGTTCCGCCACAAATGACTCCGACAAGGCAACACGAGCCAACTGCTGCTATCTGCGGTTTCATGGGCCATTGTCTGCTGACCAGTGAGAAAAAACCATCTTCCGTTGCTTGAAATGCTTTCCGTATCACCTCCACTGACATAGATTGATGCTCCGAAGTGAACCCTGCACAATAGGAAAATTAGCAGTTGAAGACAGGAACTTATAATTATAGGAAGTTAATCTACAGGTCAAAGTTTAACTAGCATTGGAACCTGTCATCTTCACTGCTAGTATTGAGCCTTTATATTTTGAAATATATGTACCAAATAATGTTGGCAAACTAAAAACTAGTTTGTATCATACTTTGAACTTCAGAAGTTACGAATTATCAAACACTGCCATAATTATAACTTATAATAACAATGGAATTCATAGAACTTACTCTGGAGATGTCGGAAGAGGTGCTCGTTGATGAACCGAGAAGTCTCGGGACCGCCATGTCCATCGTAAACCCCCACAAAAGTACCATATGGCCCAGAATCATGAGAGCTCAAACAACCAGATTCAAGTTGGCTCTGATCCTCAAGCAAATTATTCGCTTGAACTACAGCCATAGAATACTCCCCATTGGAATGATGCCCTGTGTCCTTATACCAAAGAAGCCCATCTTGACGGCCACTGGCATCTGAACCCGTGTGAACATATGGATCTGCCTTTGGCCGAAAACAGGCCCTCAAAAGGTTCATTAACCCAGATAACATACCTCATCTCATCCAAACCACCCTCCAAATTATCCACATCTAATAAGGACTCAAGATAACTCTGGCCCGAATAAACCTCAATGGGTATTTTTACAAATATCTCCTCCAGAAATAGTAATTGTTTGCACTATGCACATAAAGTCTAGAATAACATCAAGAATAAACGTGAAAACAACAAAAATTAGAAGTCGAATAACAGAAACCGAACATATTAAATTCAACAACTTTGATTTCAGCCAAGAATTCTATGAACTAAAGGGACAAGGTTACTGAATGTGAAACCGATCTTATGTTTCTTATGGGAACAGAACACCCATGACACCAACCTGGCGCAAAAAATAAATAAAAAAAGGAAGAGAAAATTCAGCAACGAAGAAAAGGGGAGGAGAGGCTTTGAAAACAAGAGTGGTCAAAATTCACTTTTTCCTTCAGGCGCAGCAGCCAGTTCAAATTCCAGAAAGTCCAACTCTCAGAAAAAGGAATGGAAACGAATAATAAATAAAACAAAAGAAAAATCCAAATTCCTGAAATAGTAAAATCCCGAAAATATCTAATTACACTACACAACATTTTACAAATATCTTTAAACTTTTACCTTACGAGCCAAGAGGAAGATCTGAAAGTGGAACAGATTTAGATCTGTAGATCCTTCAAAGTGAGCATAAAATCAAAGTGGGTTTCAATTTATTCCTTTCTCTCGTCACTTTGAACAGTCTTCAGATGATGTAGGTGATGAAGTAACAAAAAGAAGAAAAAAATACACTACACACAAAGAAGTGGAAAAGAATATGAGAAAGAGAGGGGGAGAGGTATGGTGTATTTGATCGGGAAACCGAAACTAGTCTCTCTCAGCAGACAAATCCCATTAAAAACCAACAATGGGGAGCTTGAATCCAGCAAAGCAGAGGACCAGTTTGGGCTCCACACATTTCAGATAGAAAATCTAGAGGTAAATATTTTTTCACAAAAAATGTCATTTTTTCACCAAATTTTCATTTTTATACTGTTTGATTTATATTTTTTTTTATGAAAAATATTTTTTTAAAAAGAATAATTTTTTTATTTTTCGAGTAATTCTCTCTCTTATTCTCTCATCTAACTCATTTCTCTCTAATCTACTCCTCAATAAAAAATAAATAAATAAAATATTTTTTAGATTGAAAATTAAATCAATCAAATACATTTAATTTAATTGATAAATTTTATATAAATAAGTTTTAAATAATTAAATTATTTAAAATTTATTTTATTTTTATATAAATTTTATGCTGACAATCGAACGCAATTATTACAAGTTTAAGAAGAAAATCAATAACTAGAGAGAGAAACTAATAAAAACTGTAAATAAAGAGAGAGACTCGTGAAAAGGGGAAAGGAAAACACGCAAATTGGGAGTCAATGAAGTTGGATAAAGATTGAGTGTATCGCGTTTATGTGTTTTTTCTATGTAAGTAGACTCTTTTGGTGACACGTGGAGCTCAAATGTATAATATGTTCTTAAGTATTATTTTTTTTTTCAAAATACATCAATAAAAAGAGTCTTGGGGAAAATTGCACCATTAATCATCAACCTATTGCTTAAATAGAAAGTTGGTCACCAATCTTTCATATAGTTGCATTTATTTAAACTCTGTTAAATCACTGATTACCCGGTCTTCACATAATACGATCCAAATGACGATTTAGCAAGAAATCTAACGTTCCACCATGACTCATTAAGAAATTATTGTGCAACTATAATGAACTTGTTATAGAGCCGACAAGTTACCAACCAATTGTGTGATTTTTTAAGAACTTTTTACACTTTGCATAAAAACTTCAAGCCTACATTTGCTTGACTTATATAAATTCGGCCTGAAATAAATAAAATAAAGTAGTTATTAACTTGATATTGTTACTAACGATGATGATAAAGTGAGCATGACAAATGACGCATGAATATTTTAAATAAGTACAAATACTCTAAAAGAAATTAACTCGATTATTTGGAAAGAACAACATCCAAAATAATTTAACGAGTGTCTAAATAACATGATGAATGTACCAATACTTGAATTTTTTACCTTAGTTGTGAAAACCATCATTCTTAACTAATGGAAGAAGGTGAATTGGTAAAAATAATATATATTTTCTAATTAAAATTCATATATAAAAAATAAGTTTATATTTTAATAAGAATATCTTTAAATCCAATTATGGGGAATTGTTCATTTCTATAAATTGGAAATATTTAACCAAAGAAGGAATGGAAGAGGAAATTTAGGATCTTAATTCTACAAATCCAACATTAAAGATAATGTTGTTTAATCTTTGTCTAGATTCAGAGGATGAGGTTGAGAAATAGCATATTATTCAATTCATTTGCACATGACAATATAACATGTCAAACCTATAGAATCTAGAAAGGTAAAGTATCCAACAATCTATAGTGGTCATTGGACACAATAGTAAAAAGATAATTTCTTATGTTAATCTTTCTTAATTATTTACTTTATTCTTATTCAGCACATGTGTTTTTATAAGCGTTTTTAGAGGAGGGAAAAAAAAAAGGACGTAGTATTGGCTAGTGTAAGCGTGTTTGACTATGCTAAGAAAGTCTATTTATATAAGTAAATAAATAAAAGAAAAAATAAAACAAAGGTTCACCTTCGTAAGAATTCTTTTCAAAATAAATTCTTTCATTATAAAGGTGAGTTTTTGTAACTTCTAACATGAAATTGAAATAAAGATAATATGATGATTGTAATCGAATTTGCAATTGGAAAAGATAAAATGATGGATAGTTTGAAAAAAAGTTTGAAAACGAGCTCATGTCTAGAAGAGTTGAAACGTTTTAATAATTTTATGACACATGCAGTACATTGTATTGAATAGAATAAGGAAAAATCCAAGTGTACGTACAAATCATTGTCAGAAGTTTCATAGAAATCCCACACGGTGATGGGTCCCATGCAAATATTTTATTCCAAAAAATAAACCACCCATCCCATCAATGTGCGTTATCTGTAGGAGGTCTGTAAAAAAAATTATGTTCATCTAGACTGGTCCATAGAATAAATAAAGATGAGGGAAAAAAAATTTAGACTTCCTTTTTTTTTAATTAAATTCATTGAACCAAACATTTTATTAACGTCACTAGTGAAAGGGAATGGCCAATTGAGGAAATTAATAAAATTTGATATGTACATATTTTACTAATAACAATAATATACGCATGGGTAGTTTTGGGAATACAATAAAATGTTTGAATTTATGCCCCGACACATTACCTGTCTGCACTCAACTCATGGGCAACCGCATCTTTAGCCTTTATTTGGGTACTTAAAAAAAAAATGTATTTTTCATTTTCTTATTTTTAATAATACATTATTTAATAAAATAATATTACATATAAATTTTATTTTTATTTTTATTTTTAACTATATATTCTTCAAAAAATATTATTTCAAAATATATTTGTCTTTAAAATCTATTTCTAAGGGAGTTCAAACAATTTTATTTTTTTTTCTTTTCTCAGTTTGGTCAATTTGGACCTCTCCGACGGCCGACTTTTAATTAATATTTGGACGTTTGCAATATTTCAATTAATGCAATGAGATTTTGCTCTTCCCTTTTTGCAATTTTAGGCTAAACTTTGGCAAATTGAAGACACTTTTTATTCCATACACTAACACAATACCTTTGCATAACTTATTTTTTTACCTACTTCTTAACTTCACATTTATTAGAGTCCACTACATATATATACTTTTTTGCAAAAATGCTATAAATATTACATTTCGAGTCTAAAGTGAATTTTGTGAAAAGCTCTAAAACTATGGTATGAGAAGAGGCTCGACATAATCAAGTTTCAATAAGAACCAAACGATGTATCAATAATGGAAATTTTCATTTGTATAGAATGATCCTTCACAGAACCATTAAAAATATTCACGTGGAGGTGGGGCCCAAATACGAATAAAATATTGTCAAAAAAACCTCACCCACCCCCATTGTATGTATTCTGTAAGCTTTCTGTACAAGAAGCAAGACTCATCAGTAATCAATAATAATTATTTATGTGAAATCAGAAGCTTCATGTGCCATTATGAGACTGAATTAGACCTCAACGGACTTGTTTAGCTTTAATCCGGTCCGATTATTTTGATGTTATATAAAGAAATTATGAAGTGTAAACTGTTATTTAACCTTTATGAAAATATTAATTATTTCAAAGTGTATCAATTAATGTCACTTCATATAAATTAATCAGATTTTTTTTTTTGGGGGGGGGGTTTAAGATTTGTACATAGTTGTATATGTTAATAAAGTATATGATTGACCAAGCAATATGAACCGATTTAAGATTTGATTTTATAAGTAGAACTCTGATTCCCAATTTTGAAACTCAAAATTAACTAATATGATCTAAATTGTGTTAGATTCACACGAGCTCTTAAAAAATTATTTCGACCAGAAATTAAAGCAACTTTTTTGTCAAAAATATGCAGTAGAAATTCATGAAATTATTACAGAAGATCATGTTGAAAAATTCTAAGTTTCAATTCAAAAAGTGCCCTGCCTAAATAAAGATGAATACTTCACCAAGAAGAAAAGTAAATTATAGGGAAAAAAAAAAAAAAAAAAACAAACATGTATGGACAAGTTATTGGGGAAATTGAGACAAAGAAAAGGTGTGCAAGTGGAAGTAAATGGACCTCCACATAACTTGGTTGACAAGGAAGGAAGGAAATAAAGAGTGGAATGAAATTTTCTTGCGAATAAAATAATTGAAAATAATTAGTGACTTGTGAGCTCTTGAATTAGCCGATGAGCTAGCGATCTTGGCAAATAAATGTTTCGACTAGACGTATTGGATGATTCAAGTAATTTTCGAACTATTAGTTTCATGAATAGTTACATTTTTTTTTAATTTTTAATTTTTAATTTTTTTTTTACAGTGGAAAATTGAAATGAAAAATAAACAAAGAGAGAAATTATATTTGAATAACAATTGAATATGAAGAAAGTAAGATTACATAACGATTTTAATAGATAGTTGGACAGTTTGAGTTATTGATAATTGGTTGTGCAGATGTTATAGAAGATTGTTGATCAACTTGTTATTTGTAACTTCGTCTTCCTCAAATTGATAAAAAATGGGCTTAGCACACAAGTCGTAACCATGCTTCTAAATACACTCATATAGGGATGGCCTTGACTGTAGACAGAATAAACATCCCCTTTAGGTCCTGCGTATGAGAGAATGCAAATCATGTGTGTGTGTGTGTTTATATATATATGACGTTCATGTGATTGTACTTAAAGCATCTCTAAATTATGTGGACGATTTGCATATACACAGAAAGATTTACAAAACACATAATTATCAACACAAACAATTTGAGAGTATTGGTGGAACCAGATCAACCAAATATTGAACGATGCTAAAGAAACCTAATTATTAACATGAAGTATATAACATAATGTACGGTAGAATAAAAGAGAAGGCAGTTATCAGCCCATTAGATGGGCAATTATTAAAAGGTTGCATTCGATATGAGCAGTCACTGTCATTTTTTTGGATGGTTTGATTTGAAAGAAGGGATTAGGCACTGTGTATCTTTGTTTGATGATCCACTTCAACTACATATTTAAAAGCCAAAGAAAAAAAGATTAAAATGTAATTATTTATGTTATATAAAGGTTGAATCACAATCTTGAGGGCTCCACCATCCCACTCCTAAGGCTTTGTGATGGAGGTAAATCACGAGATGTGCCCCAACAGATTAAGGAATAAGATTTATATGTACACTGCGCCTACAAGAAGTCCAATTTCATGTCTCATGAATCAAATCCCCCCCACTGCTGCTACTAGCAAAATATGAGATAACCTCACTTATGATTATATTCAGCCACTACTTTGTGAGGATTAAAATTTGATTTTTTAATAAATTTTGATAAAAATTGATAAGACATGTGGTTGAAAAGTTGTGGATCACATAAAACGCGTAGTTAAAATTAATTTTTGATTTTAACTTGAATTAAAATTTTAATTTCTACCAAACAGGGACTTAGTATTGTATATATGGGAAAGATCGATGTAGTCCTATCCAAATAAACACAATCAATCTCACGAAGTTGGAGCCATCGATTGACCACCTTCAAAAAAGGTCAACTGACCACTCCAAGGGTCAGTCGATTGACCACGCCTTATGTTGAGATGGTAATTCCATGTAGTTTAATGTCTTACACAGCCCAACATTTTGATCTCACACTTAATAACGAAAAGGAAAGTGATCATCCTACTCGTCGAATTTTCAAAAGGATGAAATGTGCCTCTCAAGACACCAAATGGCTGCTATAAATATATACACTCCCATAGACATCAGGTTTGCAGAGTATCACATGGTTTCCATCATTGAGGATAGATCGCGAAACTATAGAGTTTGTTTGGAAGTGATTTTGAGAATTGATTTTTTGACCTTTAAGAGAAAAGTGAGGTCCACTTGTGAGAGAAGAAGTCAAATATGACAACTAAAATAATGAAATAACGGTCAAAAAATCAATTTTTTGAACAAAAAATTCACTCCCAAACAGACTGATAAGTTAATCATCAACTTTAACCTATTCGATGGCTAAGAATCAACTTGCTACCTAGAGCCTTAAGCTCCAAAAAAGCCATCATTGATAGATGGTAATACGTCACTATCCAAAGAGCAGATACTAGCTGGCTCATGTGGAAACACCTCTTCTACAAAGTCCAAAAATAATGGCACAAAGTACCAAACCTCACTGCTATGTAAATGTTGCCTTAGATATACACCTTGGTGACCACATTTTTCTTACCCATCATCAAAAAATTCTAAATGTATTTCACTTGATGGATATGTATGAATTCATGGCAGACGGGACTGAAAAATGTGCTCGAAAGCAACCCATGCTCGACTAGTGTGTAATGTGCGAGAGATTTCGAGTTGTTGAAAATATAATTGTCTCTTGAATTTTAATTCTTAAACGAGACAGTTCAATATGGTGTTAATGTAAATAATTTTTCCTTTTTTTAAATTCAGTAATCGCCCTCGTCCATCATATATTGCTATAAAAAAGAATGAAAAAGTTCCAGCTCCCCATTGGGAGAAATTGGGATCCAATTCAAATATTTTTAGCATTAAGAAGATCCCTATACTTTCATTTTAGTGCAAGTAGGTCCTTATTTGATACAAAACTTAAATAAATCGTCGAACAATCACCTTCCTATACATGACCACTTAAGAGAGAGAGTTATAAGTTATTCGATTAAGCTCATATTTGGCCCTATTTTTTAAAATTCATTTTTAATCACACGTTCTTCTAAATAAAATAATTTTACACGTGAATTCAAATTTTTTCTTATTTTTAATCACGAACTGTTCAAAAAAATAAAAACATATTTCACAAATTTTATTTTAAAAAAATTATCTACCAAACATGACTAAATCTGTAACATACGTGTTGATCGTGTTGACTGTCGAAAGCGTCAAATAAATGAACTAAATTCCATCCAATCTTACTGACTTCTCAAAACTTGGACACAAAGAGCTTCAAATTTAATTTTCATTTATTGTGGACGGATCGATTCAACAATAATTGGTATTATCCGTGCGTGTAGGGGTGGGACAGGGTAGAGAAATAAAGGTGGATAAAAGCAAGGAAGATATGCACTCTTACCTAACAATACAAGTGTTTTGAGTGAGTCAAAAACGACAGTTTCCATCTTCTGATTGGATTGATTCCCGTTTTGTTCGTATTTATTAAGGATTTTTCTATTCTGCCAGGGTTTGCTAACAGGTTTTGAAGCCAGATGTTGATGTGTCAAAAACTGTGTGATTGTTTTGTTTGTGTATTTTCTAACTGTCCAATCATCATGTGACACGTGTATCTGGATTCAAATCCTGAACTTATTCCCTGTCATTATGGCACTGCTCATTTATTAATTAGCCTTGGGCCCTCAAGTAGACAATTGAAAATGAGATTTGCGGGTGCACTACACCCTCATCTTATAGTAGGATTCTCCCCCCTAATCCCAACCCACGCCACCCCACCCCAATAATTTAAGGAGACACTTTCTTTTGTCGTCTCGATTGTAAAAGTTCTCGTAGACAGTACTAAACAATACAATATATAACGACAATCGAACTAATTAGATATTAAACGAGTGTATTTTTTTTAATTTTAGTTTAGTTTATTTAGCGTCGTCTTTCACCATAATAATTTAAGGAGGAGGCACTTTCGTTTGTCGCACGATCATAAAATTTCACCCAGACAATATTAAGAGAATAACATATTACATTCTTGATGAATCGAGCAGTGTAGAGAAAGTCGAGATGGTTCACTTTTATGAAATAAGAGTAAATTAAACACAACAAAATGACAATCGAACAAACTAGATTTTAATTGAGTGAGAATTATAAAGAGAGAGAGAGAGAGTCTTTTTTTTTCTTTCCTTTCCCTAATAGGCAAGACACTGTATCTTTATGAAAACTGAAAACAAAGTTCTATTCATTTGAGAACTGAGATTGAAGGCTTTAGTAATATAATTCTAACACTTAAAAGTGCTGGCAGTTTGTGGGTCTTAAATAAATCAGCCGGTTGGATGGTTTTTTAGAAGGATTTTTAATAAGAGGGCTTAGGAGACTAACCAAATCGAATTTTGGGCCCGGTTCCTAGTTTTTTTGGATGAACCGGCCGATCCGATCATCTCTTTAAAACATTGATAAAAAGACCTTTCATCTTTTAGTTAGTCTTTTACACCAAATTTAAATATATTAATGTTGACGTTGTTTGGTGAAGTTCAAGAGATCACCAAAAAGTTACCTAACTATATATTAATTTTATTAAACGGTATTCACACTAACTTATTAAGCCCTTGTTTGTTTCTCATTTTTTTTTATTAAAATGAAAAATATGATCGTTATCCATCACATCAAACCACCAAATTTGAATTTCTATATCTTGTGTGGAGCCTATAACGATTATATTTTTTATTCTCATTTTTGCAAAAATGGAAAACAAATGCCCCCTATTTACCAACTCGTTGGCTGGTGGTTTTTCTAATGCCCACAAAAAAAATAAAAAAAATGAAAAATCGTTTATTTGATAAAGAAAAAGTAATTAAATATTTTCTCATTTTATAGTTCTGTTAGAATAGTTATTGCATCAACGTATAGAGAAGGATAATTTAAAAGTCAGCAAAAATAAAATTAAAAGATAATAAAGAAGAAAGATACAATTTTTTATATGGGACGGCGAAGAAAATATTTTTTAATTCCTTGTATAAAAGTGATTGGCGTATTCATTTTTATTAGTAAAATATGAATATAAAATTTGGAAGAATCTTGTGTGAAAGTGGTTATTTGAGACTCATTTTTTCTTAAGTTCACTTTGAACTCATATTCTCCCGTTTGGCTTCCATCATTTGAAATTATAATGGTTCGAATAGCACTTTTTTAAAGAATATGTGATTAAAAAAAGATTTTGGGATTACACATATTATCATTTTACTGAAAACATGTGTGATTGATAAGAAGAAAGATAAAAATAAATTATAATTTTAATGGAGGCCAAACATAGATTCATTTTTCAAAAATTCACTTTCAAATAAGTACTAATTATTATTGGACAGTGAATACTGGATGAGAGTAGACCTAAATTGTACTTGTTGACAAAACAATTAATTTTGTAGTTGATTTTAAATTTATCGAAAAAAGCAATTATTATTGTTGTTCAAATTACTTATCTTATAAACAGTGAACATGGTCTTTGGAGGATTCAAGTCGAATCTCGTCGGGGAGATCCCATGGTGGTGCAAATGAAAAGTTCAAGAATTAAACATTTTTCATAGAAAGAAGTTGACACCCCATTTGACATTCACTAACGTGAGGATGCGGCCCGTTTGAATAAAAAAGAAAAAAAAAGGCCAAAAAATGTTCCTCTATTATGAGTATGCTTTCAAACCCTCCCTGGCAGCGCAGGTTCAAAGCTCAATTATGGGACCCTCTGCAATGGAAGTCAGCATTGAAAACAAGTATAATTTTCTTTTCCTTATCTTAACCACCAAGTATTGATTCAAAGGTCAATGTTGTTTTCCATTAGGACTTTAAAAAAAGAAAAAATCAAATGTCTTGGTGTATATTTTAGGCTACAACGAGACAGTGCGAAGGATGTTAGGATTTTCTTACCATGATATAAATGAACATAGATGAATACAATATAGGGACATAAGTGTGACGTGAGAAGAGGACCTCTACCAGGCCTGGTAGAGGAGCTTAATTCTCCAATCAAATGCATGAAAGATGAAAATAGTAAATAAAAAGATATTAACTTCTAAGAAACTTTCTAAGTACTCTTCGATAAGTAAAGAATTTTTTATAAATAATATATATATATTTTTTAACATTTTAGCCCCGATCGTGCTTCTCTGCCAAAACTTTATCAGATTTGGATAAAAATTACTTTTAGAACTCATTTTTTAATTGAATAAAGCTTCTTGTACATTTCACATTGTACATGAAGTTTGACATACTTAGGAAATTCAAAATGTTGTTGGTGAAAAAATGTGTAGTTTTTAAAAACTATCTAATCATACTACAACACGTGACACAATATTTAATTTGGTGTCAAATAAAATGTACAAGTAGCATGATTATTTTTAATTGCACGACATCTGATAAGTTTCAAACAAGGTACTGTAGCATAAATACTATTGATTGTACATTGCCAAATATGACCTTTAAAAATAGTCAAACATGACGATTGATCGAAATGTGTACGAGTAATCAAACACTTAAAAGGAGCAACATAGACTTTTTCCCTATTGAACGTTGTTTCAACGAGGAAGTAATTGAATTCCATGCAGCTTTCTCTCCACCCGGGGACCATTAATTTGATGGAAAAACTTAATTTTTTTGCAAAATATAGCTTGTTTGGTTTTGATTAAAATCTAATTTTAATTTAAGTTGAAAACAAACAATCAATATTAATCGCATATTTTATGGGTCCTGCAATTTTTCAACCAAACACTACAAAATTTCTTTACAATTTATTAAAAAATCTAATTTTAATACCTACTAGACACACTCGTAGTGAGTCGGACTACACCAAATAAAATTGAACTGAGACCCGGAGCATTCAAATATGACAAGTTGTTGTGTCAATTCAACGAATTGAACCTGCCAATTAATAATTAATATGAGGTGTGGTGGAAAATTTGAGGGAAGCCAGCCTCAGGTAAACCCTACCCAATAATTCTCATATGAGATTGATTTGTACGTTCTCGGAAGTTAACAACTTGTTTGTCAGAGATTAAAATCTAAACATTCAATATTAATCACATTTTTTTATACATCTCACAACTTTCCAACTACATATTTTAAAAATTTTCATCACAATCTACTAAAAAATTTAATTTTAATCCTAACCAAACACTCTAAATTAACTAGCAAAATTGACGGCCATATTTGGATAATTTACACAATATAAATAGAAAATTAACAAATTATATAGGAAGGTCTTATGTGTTGCAGAAATTTACAATTTGCCATCAATTTCTTACCGTCGATATGGAGGAAGTCGACCTTTTTAGTCAAAAATATCCAATCGTCAGGTTTGGGGGCCAAGTTTCAATTTTTAATGATGAGTTTGTCTACATTTTCACACTTCTAAATTATTCATAAAATTAAAAAATACATTTAAAATTTCTTATGTAGACATCTATAGAGATTGCTTTTAAAATCAAAGTATTTGTGTGAAAGTAGTTGTTTGAAAAATGGTTTTTTGAAAAAATGTGTGGTCAAAAAGTAAAAAAATTTATCGAAGAATATGAAAAATGATTTTTCTTTAAAGCTATAGAAAAATGTAGTTGAAAATGAATATAAAAAAAAAAAAGATTTTCAAATAATCACTTTCGAACAAGGATTAGATCTATGGCTGGACAAAACTCCCGAATCGAGTTGTTCTTTTTAAATTAAATGCCCGAATTGGTATCTGAATCGAGAATCGACGGGTTCGGTTCGGTTCGCTTTTCGATTCTAAATCAAAAGCCGAATAAGAACCTAATCACCTACATTTTTTTAATTATTTTATTTTTAAAAAGTCAAATTATTTTATTTTTTTAAATAAATTTGCTAAATATTTAATTTAGCTCAAACTCAAAAATATGATTTTCCTACTTCTAATTTTCAATTCAAAACTAATTTAATCAAATTGACCTAAAATTTATCCAAATCTGTTATTCTATCGTAGTGTCGTTTTTACCGTTCTGAAAAAATCGAATTGAAACTCGACAACACTTCTCTTAATTATTGTGAACTCGCTATCGTCATCTTCCTATAATTTTAGCAATCAAATCTATGAAAAACTTATCAAAGAGAGATGCAAAAAACACAAAAGATTGGATTTCTAAGAATTAGATTGAATATATCATTAGTTGAATTAATGTAACTTTATAAATATTAAAAAATTTAATTATAATATGAAAACTGAAAACCGAACCCGAACGGTTTTATAATTAAATTTTGATTCGACGATTCCACTTACTAAATACCCGAAAATTTTGGGTCCGATTTGATTCTCTTTAAAATCGAATCGAATCAAACCATATTCGGTCCTAATTAAATCTTGAAATTATCCTAATGGAGCACCATATTTTTAAAATAAGAAGGTATACTTCTATACAAGGAGATGTAGGGAGGGATTATGTGATGATTTATCCAATTTTCAATTTCTTTGATGGCCACCTTTTTCAGTCAAGCTCTAATCACGCTTGTAAAATTTAATTAAAAAAAAATTAAAAATAAGATTTTGCCTTCTCTATTTGAAGTATCTCTAAATAATCTCGAGTCCACAATAAAAAATATTACAAGGGTGGTTAGTGAGGATTAAAATTAGATTTTCAATATAAACTTTTGAAATATGTGATTGAAAAGTTGTGAGTCTCATAAAATATGTGGTTAAAATTTAATGTTAATTTTGAATTGAGATTTTAATCCAAAACAAACAGGGCTATATTTATAAAATGAAACATGTGTATCACGTTATGCAGACTGATGCATGCCATGACGTACATAGCAAGCTTTGCAATTAGGTTTGGACAAAAAAAATCGAAAAATCGATCAAACCGAATCGACTCGGATCAGTTTGGATCGGTTTGACATAAGCAATTGGTTTGGATTGGTTTGGTTATCTTTTAAATAAAATCATTGTGGTTTGGTTCAGTAGTGGTTTAAAGCATCATAGCGCTGGTTAATGGAATCAACTCAATTCACTTTCATATTTACCATTTTTTAAGAAAAATAAAAATCAAAAGACAAACCATAATCTCATAATTATATCACGATTCCCTTCAATTTATGATATTGCCCGTAAATAATAGTATTGAAAATCTCCTTTCACAAGCTCGTTATATTATACTTATTTTTTTTTCCTACTCAAACAGTTAAGCTACATAATGTATAAAAATGCAACAAAATTCTTAAGTTTTCTGCTTATTTGTCTCTAGTAACCCGATTTTATTTGTTAGTTAATAATTTTGTAATATAATTTGTTTTTGTAGTCTAATTGAGCCCAAAATTTGGACAATTTTTTTTTTAAAAATCAATTTGGAGTAAAAGCTCAAATAAACAAATCAAACCGAATCAAACCGATTTGATTTGATTCGGTTTGATTTATGAGTTAGTGTGGGTAGGTTTGGGTTGAAATTCTCCCAAACTGACTAATTTGATTTTGATTTTAGGTTGGAATAGAAATCAACCCAAACCAAATTGCACCTAAGTCTATTTGCAATATTTGGAAGTTTTTGTGGGGGAGGATGATGCAGAATTCAAAGAAATATTCAATATGATACTTAATTAGAATGCCTATTTGTTGAATATATGTACTATGAATCTAGGTGTGGCCCCCTTGACAAATTATGCACTTGTTTGGCCCCATTCTTTTTTCCTTTTTCCGTCTTATTTTCAACCACACAATCTTTCAAAAAATAAAAAAAAAACACTATTTCAAACATTAAAACTTGGAAAAAAGAAAAATGAGGGCCAAACAGGGGCCATAAGTATATTGCTTCTCTAAGCATCACAAATTTAAAATCAATTTTCTTTCTTTCCCCAAGATTTTGTAATCAAAATGTGAAAATTACTGAAAAAGATTGATTCTTAATTCAATTATTAGCTTATAGCTTAAGCTTGGAAAATGGATATATTGATGTCTATTGTTGTGCTAGCAAGGATGGTTATGGACCATATAAATAGACAGATTAGTTGCAATTATGTATTGAGTTATGTTAGTTTTGACTCGAAATTATCATTTTTCTTATTTTAGGTGACTGTCTAGCACGAAAATTAGTAATGAAATAAATAGAGTGACGAAACAAACTTAGTGTAATTGATCTAAAATTTATTGTTACCATTACTATGATATCATCTTTATATTAAATTCAATAAGGGAAAATAAAACTATCATGTTGTCCAATACTCATCGACCTCGATTTGATCATTATTCATTGAGTCCAATCTACATTTTTCATTTTGTGGACGAACAAAGGTAAGTGACCATGTTCGGTTCAAGCAAACTCTCCAATATTGTACAAGCTTTTATAAATAAAATGTAACTAATTATTGAACATTAACAAACTATTACAAGGACAATTTTCATCGTTAGTTTGTAAAAGAAACAAATGTTTAATGTCTAATTCAATAAATGAATTATTATTTTAACCAAATAAGAAATGTTTGATCAAGCACTTACCAATCAATTTCGTTATGTTCATAAAAATTTGTTAAAATTAAACAACTAATTAAGTTTTTTCGATGCACACAGAGGGAAAAAAAATATATAAATAAGGGTTTTTTTTTTTTTTTTTTTAATGCATGGATGTGATAATAAAGTTATATTGGAGTCCAACATCGATGAAGCTAGTCGAGATTTTTTTGGACTTAATATTTCTAACCTGCTTAAAAATTCTTTCTAGAACACTATCATGTAAATGATTTGTGTCAAATTTTTAATTTTTATAATTTTATGCCATTTCATTTTAATTTTGAGAAATTTATAAAATTGATTTCATATAATTTGTTGTATTTACATATTTGTACTTTATAAATTTATATTATACACACTATATTTTAGAGTATGGTAAGGGAAAAAAAAAACTTTTGCTAAGGATTAATTTGGTATTGTAGCGCTTTTAAAATAATCACTTTTTGATGTGTATGTTGTGTATTTCTAAATCAACATTCTACCGTTTGACAAGCAAAAGTAATTTATTGGTGTGTCGGTATACAATCTCTAAAATGGATAATAATTATAACGATATCCTTTTGTATAGTTGCATTCGTTAATAATATTATAAAATTTACCTTTAGTTATTATAAGAACATGTAATAATATCATATGTTACCTTTAATACATTGGACTTGTAGGAATTTGGTTTCTCTATTTTATTTTTTGGATTATTTATAAACCTAGGATAGAAAATTAATAAATTTAATTAATTGGAGTAAAATTTGAATTTATAATTGGAGAGTTAAAAGCAAAATTTCAAAAGTTACACTTTTGTTGGTTCTAAAAATACGACTTTAGATGTTACATATTTTTCTAAAACAACTTCTGATTATTTGAGAATCTTATATTGAACCCGAAAATCAATCCCAAACAAGACATAAAGAATTGACAAATATGACATGATAAAGTAACAAAATAAGACGATTTGTATTATAATACGAAACACTTTACATACCAAACTTTTAACTCTTGTGTTTATTTCCCAAAAGTTTAATTAGTAATTAATCTTCATCTAACAATTTAACTTTCTTTATTTGAAAGTTAAGAAAAAATCTCACACAGAAATTATCATCTTTCAAAGGAAAAAATATGTAATGAGAAATTAAATAATTAGAAAATAGTATACAAGACGTAACATTAGATAATTTACATGATGTGATTTGTTATTTCGATTAATGATGTGTTTGTCCGTTATATTATTTACAGTGGTATGTTTGCAAATTTTTCTATTTTTTATTGGCAGTGCGTGCTTTATTGTAGCCATTATAAAATACGACATAAAAAGTAGAGTAATGATATTTGATTCACCAATTAAATGGTGTGCTATGTCATCGGTGTTTAACATAAGATAAATACCGATGTTTAGGAGATCATTTTCGATATAAAGTATATGTAAATTTCTCTTTATTTTACAAATTAATTATCTTGTAAGAAGTAAAAAATCACATATTGGCGGTGTTCCATCCAATCCCAATTTGTCAATATGGGCCTATTTTGATTCATGGGGCCTTCTAATTTTGGAGAGAAAATATTAAAATTTTGGGCAGAGTGACGGCTTTGGTCTTCCACCAAATAGCTTCACTTTGCCTAATATGGCCCAAACGGTACACGCAGATACCATACTATAGGGGAAGGTTGAAGGTTCTCTTTCGTCGATGAATATGAAAAAGTTGACTAGTCATAATAAGGAAAAATGTCTAAAATGGCATAAATAAAAATCCTTTTGCAGCAATGTCCATATTAATATGCTGCGATTATAATCGAGATTTCACGTACTATCGTGAAATGTGTATGTAGTTCAAGGTGTATACATAGATTAGCTTATTTAAGAAGTCGTCTTCCTTGATTCACAATTGAAACTTCGATCACTAAAGAACACTAATTTACTTCACGCTGCAATCGCATATTCCAACCAACTTGTAATGTCCTTTATCTTGCAAGCTTATGGATCAATATACGTTTGGGAAGCTAAACAATTTTCGAGGTAATGAAATTTATTTTTACTTACATCTCCGATTAGTTAAATGTCAAAGAAGAATAAGTTTTATCCTTTAGGTTGTCGATCGAATATAAGTGCATGTGAGTTTTATAACGAATGACAAGATTTTTAGTGTGTTGTATGTCATTTGATGAGTTATTACAAGAAACGGTTATATAAAAATTCATCAACATAATCATTTTTGCAATAGACGTTCTAATTTGATCTTTATTTGAAATCGAAATGCTCGAGTTTGTTATTGTCTCAAACTATGCAACAACCAAACATTTTTAGATATAATAGACTGAGTTATTTAACAAATTCGCCTCTCCCTTTCTAAGGAAATTCACTAATGGAAAATGTCTTAGACCACTATCTTCTACTTTTAGAAGCTTGTAATTCTCATTTCCAAGGTGAAGCCCAAAGGGATCACGAAGTGATCTATATTATTTTGTGTTTTTAGGGAAGTATTTGTCAAAATACAATAACAATTGAAGTCTTGTCTTAGTAGAGGCGTGTTAGAACATATGGAATCGGATTTTGAAATTTATCTACATGACAAAGCTTCGTCAATAGAAAATGAAAATCGGAATAGCGATGAAGGCTATTTTTAAAAAGTGCTAAAATCTGTGCTTTAGTTATTTTTGAATGAATGAATATAATGTGCATTCAATAAATCTGAAATATTGAAAGTTCGTCATACCAATATCAACAGTTCAAAGGTTTTGTCCAGTTCTCTGGGAAAGTATCTGTGAATCCTACGAAATGTGTGATTAAAATTAAATTCTGACTTTAAAAAGTTATTTTTTTGTTCTTTTTTTAAATGAAACACAAACAAGTCAATATTTTCGACAAGAAATGAACATTATTAGTAGTTAATTTTCAATAGTCGATACTCTCTCTACATGAACAATGAATATTGAATTTGAGTTCTCCGTTTGTTCACGCTTGATCGTATCAATGTTAGAAATTTATCTTCTATCAATTTAAATTTAGATAAAACGGCTTAATATGATAACAAAATGAGGCTAAAAACTCCATTTTAAATCTATGTAATCTTTATTTTAATAAAGAGCGTCTCTGTTTGATCCCATTGGGAGAAATAAATTTTGTAATACTTATTATTATTATATTTTTAAGGACGCGTGGTCAAAAGGTAGAATTTTTTACTTTAAATTTATATGTAAAATTATTTTATTGAAATATTGTATGATATGAAATGAATTTGAGGAAAAATTAAATTTTGAGGGACGTCGACAGAATTATTATGGAAGGTAAAATGACGAGAGAGCCTCAAGTCTTTCTTCTTTTTCATCTCTTGAATTGGATCAGTCGAAAAATATTTAAATACTCCCCCATTTTCGTACTTCGTTGGAGAAAAGGACTCCAAAAATTCCAAAAGCAAATCGGAGAGCCCAAAAATTTTAGGGTTTTTCTAATTTCAAAATCATCGAATCTCAGGTTCAATCCATCTTCTCCTTTTCGGAATTTCTCTCTCTTTTTTTATGTTTTAAATATTATTCCCAAATCTGACTTGCAGCCGAAGAAATTAATCGAAACCTAGCTTTCTCATTGTTCCAGAACAAATCTTATCTCAGTCGCCTTTTCATATCAATTCCAGGTAAAATTTTCATATATCCAGTCGCCTTTTAACAAATCTTACTCTTTTGCTTCTATTATGCTATTTATATTTTTGAAGAAAATGGTCTTCCCGGTTTTTATATCAATAATTTTTATTTCGGTTATTTTTACGTTAATTTCTCAGATTTTTGCAAAGATGACTCAAGATATTGAGATGAAAGAGCAACAACCAGCACTCTCTAACTCACTCTCCACCACTGCTCCCTCAACTTTTCAGAGTAAGTATACTCACATACCTGTATGAATATGCATATTGTTATTTTTATTTTTATTTTTATTTGTATGCTGTGTTTATTTATGGGAGGCACTTTTTTTTTTTTTTTTTTTTTTTTTTTTTAAATTAAGATTTGAAGGAGATAGCGGCATTGATTGAGGTGGGAGCATATGCCCGCGAGGTGCGGAGGATTGTGAGGGCAATTCGGTGGACGATCCAGTTGAGGAGAAAGCTAAAGGCATCTGTCCTTTCTGCATTTCTCAATCATGTTCTTGTCCCTGGATCTGAGTTACAGTCTCGCTTGTATTCTCACCTTCCCAAGGTAAGAAGGTTATTTTTTCGCTAGGATCAGTTTATTATCAGTGGAAATGTAGTCTATGAATTGATTGTTCATAAATGGTAGCCTAATCTGTGTTCATTAATAAGTTATTCATCATATATGAATTCACCGTATGATCTATTTTATCGCTTTGTTACATTGTAGAGGAGATAATGGTCACTATATTGTATTGCGCATTCCATCACATTTATAAATTTATATGGTGTGTTACTGTACTATTTTAGGCTTTAATTGGAAATGATAATACCGGCACGTACACTTGCTAACTCGTATAGTTTGTTGTCGTGTGTGCTCATGTGGATTATATCGTTAATATGGTGCTGGAAAAATAGTAGGGTAAGTAAATCTAGGATTGCATTTCATGGAGAAATTTCTGTTTTTTTATCACGAGATAATAACATGGAGCAATGGTTGATGTGTGAGAATGATATGGTAAGGAGATATGATTGCCCTGTTTTACCAGATTTAGTGTTTCTTGCAGGAGGATGAGCAGGATATGGAACTGGATACCGCAACATCTGCAACTCAAGCTCCTGCAAAACACCCTTTACCAGAACTTGAAGTCTATTGCTGTTTGCTTGTTCTAATATTTCTGATTGATCAGAAGAGATACAGCGAGGTATAGAAATATGATTAGTACTGGCATGAACTTTCTAATGATATTTGAATTGCTACAAATTATCTTTCTGTTTTCATTGTTTCCTTCAGGCCAAGGCCTGTTCTTCGGCAAGCATTGCTCGTCTAAAGAACCTGAATAGGCGAACTGTTGATGTTCTAGCATCCAGGATCTACTTTTACTACTCTCTAAGCTATGAACTTACTGGTGATCTTGCTGAAATTCGGGGGTATGTTATATACATGTATTCTGTTGGCTCTTTCTTTGACAACTAAGCGTGAGAACAAAGCATGCTAATATAATGTTCTAAACAAACATGAGCAGACGGTGCAAGTGAAGTTGAATGTTGTTTTCCCCATGTTTAGCAATATATTATTGGTTTTCTCTTTTATGGTCTTTACATCTAATGGAGACTCATTTATGAACAGTAATCTGCTGGCATTACACCGGACAGCAACATTGCGCCACGATGAGTTGGGACAGGTTTGTCGCTGATCACACATGCAATTCGTTTGTATTTATGGTGGACATATTCTCATGCTTGAAAATGGTCAACTACAGGAAACACTTCTCAATCTGTTACTGAGGAATTACCTGTGTTACAACTTATACGATCAAGCTGAAAAGCTCAGATCAAAGGCTCCGCGGTTTGAAGCTCACTCTAATCAGCAGGTAATTCTCAGTAATCAGTAAAATACTTGGTTAATTTTATGCACATTAATTCATTCTTTTTTGGCTTTTTACCCCTTCTTTTTGTTTGAGAGTTGGCTATGGGGTTGGGGAGAATGCACGCATATGATTCCACGCTATTAATTTCCTATTATTTTTGCGACTCCCTTTTTTGGGGATTGGGATGTCTTCTTCTATTCCAAGTTCATTTGGTATTTTGGTTTGACCTTCTAATTGAGTCGTCAGTTAAACGTGAACATTAGATGGTGTTTGTAATGTTAAAACAAAGAGAAAACAGGTGACAAAAATATTAATATTGTGTTTATGTACAAAAAGGAAAATTGTCGTCTTCTATGTAAGAACCAGAACTATATATCTTACCCAGTCATATAATGGCAGGGTCAAGCATCAGTTTCATGTGAACTTTTAGCCCATATTTGACAACCATTATTTTGGGAAAAAGGAGTTTTGAATAGTGATTTTTAGGAAAATGTGGTTAAAAATTAGGGAAAATTTTGAGTTTACGTGCAGAATATTTATTGTGTAAATGTGTGGTTAAAAATGAGTGTAGATAAAAGAATTTGAAAATAATGGTTGTCAAACAAGGGCTTAGCATGTATCTACAGCTGGTGCCGAACTTGTAAAATGTTAGTGGATGCAATAATCTACATGAAATATCAAAAGGAAAATTGTCTTAGCCAGTCATAGAGATAGTGGCGGGATAAAACATCAGTTTCAAGTGAACTTTTAAAATATATCTACCGCTGGTGCCAAATTTGTAAAATGTTACCACCCATACTGAGCATAGTATATGCAATAATCTACATGAAATACACAAGGTGGTTGTTGATGCAGTTGCATAACTATTTACATGAACAACAACTGTACTTCCATTCCATGAAGTTGTTTAGATTTCCAATCGTTGACTTAGTAATAGAATTACCTCTCTTTTTACTGCTGCTCTTGCTACTATCAGCACAAAAATGATCTTTTGTGTTTTATTGTTCAAGTTTTGTGTTGTAATTTTATTATTTTCATCTGCATCATTCTTGTTTCTCTGGTGAGGCTAGACCAATAATTTGCATACTGAGACGTTTTATTTTTTATTGCTGTCGGATTGTTCTCGCCATGGCTTGTACTCTTTCCAGTTTTGCCGGTACCTCTTTTACCTTGGAAAAATTAGGACAATTCAGTTGGAATATACTGATGCTAAAGAGTCCCTCCTCCAAGCCGCCAGGAAAGCACCTGATGCTGCTCTTGGATTCAGAGTCATATGCAACAAATGGGCTGTAATTGTCAGATTATTGCTTGGAGAGATTCCTGAAAGAACTATTTTTATGCAGAAAGGAATGGAAAAAGCTTTGAGGCCATACTTCGAACTTACAAATGTATGTATGTCTTAAAACTGAAAAAGTTTCCTTACCATCTCAGGAATTCTAGATTTAATAATAACACTTACTTTCTTGTGTTTGATGCAAACCTTGGGCATATTTTTGCCTTTCTTCAAAAACTTGCCTCTATGATGAATGCTTCTACCATCTTATCCTAGAAAAGATCATGTATATTGACTTTGCTACTGGATAATATTTTCTTAATGAAAGCAATTTGTTATATTCTATGCTTATGCAATTGTTTTGTTCATGTGGGTTTTCAGGCTGTTCGAGTTGGAGACTTGGAATTGTTCAAAAAAGTTGCCGATAAGTTCTCCAATACATTCAGCTCAGACCGGACTGACAATTTAATTGTTAGGCTGCGTCATAATGTCATTAGGACTGGGCTCCGCAACATCAGTATCTCATACTCCCGGATCTCTCTAGCTGATGTGGCAAAAAAGCTGAGATTGGATTCTCCAAACCCCATAGCTGATGCTGAGAGTATTGTAGCCAAAGCAATTCGAGATGGTGCAATTGACGCCACATTAGATCATGCTAATGGATGGATGGTGTCAAAGGAGACGGGGGATATCTACTCTACGAATGAGCCTCAGGTTGCTTTCAACTCGAGGATTGCTTTCTGCCTGAATATGCATAACGATGCAGTGCGTGCCCTTCGATTTCCACCTAATTCCGACAAAGAAAAGGAAAGTGCTGAGAAGAGAAGAGAGAGACAACAGCAAGAGCAAGAGCTTGCCAAGCATATAGCTGAGGATGACGACGACGACTTTTGATGATTATTGGCACTTGATTGCGCACCTTACTATCAAATTTCCTTGCAAGGATGTTTAAATTTTCTGAGACTGCGACTTTGTGTTCCATTGTTCATTTAAGTCCAATTATTTGTTTAACCATTTTGTATTAATTGTGGAATCATGCCCTCTTGATTTGTTTTCCTCTAAAAAAGTCTACTTTCTGAACTTGCTGAGTTTCAGTTGAATTATTCTTGCTGTCTTTGAGTGATCCCACGAGTAGTTACTTGATGAGGCTGCTCAGCTGCATGTATAAAAAGTTAACAAGTTTAACAGTTGTTCTGCACGCCCAGGCTCAGAGCCAGGGCTAAATACAAGGGGGGCCAAGTGGCGCCGCCCTATGAATTTCAGCCCCCCTTCCAATAGGGCAGCGCCACTTGGCCACCCTTGTATTTAGCCCTGGCTTTGAGCCTGGGCAAGAAGTATTTTTCCAAGTTTAACACTCCACAGAATACCCCCAACCCCAGGAGACGAGTAAGGATCGATTTTTATGCAAAAATTAGTTCAATACACAAGAAATTGAATGGTCTTTACCAGGGATATGATATCATTTTTCATTTCAAAACATGGTAAATTCTACGAACTCTTTTCATCGCGTGAAGTCAGATGTCCATTCAATGAGATTCAACAGATGAGCTACAGTAGCTCTAAAATCCAGTTACTACTATAGGTACACAGGTTACAAGGGAAGGAAGCAAAATGAAAATCTTCAAACAGTGTATAAGCAACAATGTTTCAGTATTCAGCCAGCTGAATTCAATCCGAAGGACTTGACAATTGTGCTGACTCTTTCAGCAAAAGTTCGGGAAGTTATTTTCTTGCCTGGAACATGAAATGGATTTGAAACTGCATCGACGTAAGCAGCATGGAACCGCCTGAAAAACTATAATAACCAAGAAAATAGGAGGAAAGTTAGCTGCCAAATTATAAAAACTGGAGTTTATCCATGACATGCATAAAATAGCAACTCAAACTATTATACAAAACATTATGTACTTCATAACTAACATTTATGTCCTTGGGATCAGATTTCACTACAAAACTTTGAAAGTAATGCAATATTGCCCAAGCAATGAGGGCACTGTTTAAAAAATTTCAGACCTACTAGATTTCAGTGAAAGCAAGAAAAACACTTAAGTGAGTGCCTGTGATTAATGCATCTGCTTTTCCGTATATTTTGTAGCACTGTTACAAAATCAAATGAAAGAAAGGGATCGAAGCAGAAATTAAGCCCAGGAATTTTCAGAGGACTCTTCATGTGGTATATTAGAACCTCAATATACCCACTATCTGCTAATATGGGTTAAATTAGAAAGTGATAATGTCGAAAAGAGAAGTAAATTCATCACTGCTTTGAAATGCTTACATTTCTCACATCTGCATCTCGGACGTCCAGATCTGTTGTCACCATTATGAACTTCACCTTGGTGTTAGTCAAATAACCATACCTGAAAACAAGCAGACAATGAGAGCCGAGGGCATTTGCAAGTAGAAAGATGAAATTAACACCCTCACAATATTTTCACCCTCAATAATGATAACGTATGAGTTTCGTCCTATACTTCTGTCCTCTCTAATCCAATTTTCATCTGTAAACTTCATAGGGAATTAAGCATAGGAGTATACTTACACTTTGTAGTTTTCTGTTGGATAGAGCAAACCAAGAAATGTTTCACTGAGTGTCGGGGCAGACTTTTTTGGATTGTTCACTGAATAAATAACATGCAGAGTAAAATAAAGAAGGAGAAAAGAAAAGGTAACAGTTGATTTCCAGAAAAATATATTAAGCAAGTTTTACAAATCGACCGTTGATAAATTAGAGCATTTAACACATTCCAATCACCATTTGAGCTCTGATTTAAAACAGTTGGAGCCATTTATCCTGATTAGATATCGTATATTCTACCAAATTACCACAGCTGGACTCATTTAAATCACTTTCACTTATTTGATAATTGATGGACATTTGTATTCTACTCTAGGTTTGGAAACCACATTCCCATTCATTAATTGTTCTCATTGACTACCAATAAGTACAGTCCTCATTTCAATTGGAATATGAATAATGTGTTAAAAGCATACTGAGTAGAACTCTCTCATAAAACAGGTTTGTAAGCAGATGGTTTTCCAATAAACATAAAACCATTAACTGAGTCTTATCTTAGCAATGTGGGACTCAATTAAAGTCATTACATTCCGTCCTTCACTATGGAACCTATATTTACAGCGTCAATATTCCCAGCTAGGTGATTTAATGGAACTGATCCTATACCAGATGTAGCTTCCTTTCGCCCTGTTCGCAACCAGAGTCATCCACCATAAAGGTGTTTGCTCTCATGCTAGTTGTTGCTAACACAGGAAGCCCCTATTTGACAACCATTAAAATGAGTTTTTTGGGAAAAATAAATTTTGGAATAGTGATTTTTTTGAAAAATGTGTGGTTAAAAATTATGAAAAAGTTTTGAGTTTACGTGCAAAATATTTTATTGTGAGAATGTGTGGTTGAAAATGAGTTAAAAAGAGTTTTGTTTTAATGGTTGTCAAACATGGGCTAAATAGAACTCACTCATATAATGGCTTCTGAGTAGAGCTTTTTCAAGTAGTTATAAGCATGAATCAAGCTTTATAGTGATGACTTAATTAGATTCAATTATGTGATCTTGGATCGTAATCAATCTTAGGGTGCCAACACAATGTATATATTACAGATCTTAGTACTAAAAAAAAACTCTCCATTTTTCTTAGAACTAAATAAACTCTCCATCATTTTTTGCCGTAAATGAAATTCATACACATAATTCCAAAGAAAAGCCACAAAATCAAGAGATCTAAACTATTACCTCTCTCGTCAACCACGTCAAGAGAGCAGTGGACAATGTGATGAAGCTTAAGCGCATCATCCGACTCCGTAAAGCTCTGTAGGTACAAAGGATTGTTCTGCCACCACAATAAAATTCAATTATCTATTATTCAGATTCTTATGCACATATCTAAATTAATTATTACAATAATCTGGTGTACAAAGGAGGATTCTTCTGCAACCACAAGAAATTCCCAAAAAAATGTTCAAATTCTTATATACACATCTAAACGAAATTATTAGAGCTTTGTTATATACGAAGGATTGTTGTGCCACCAAGAGATATTCAATAAAAAATATTCAACCTCTTTTATACAGATCTAAATAAAATTATGATAATTATTACAAAAGCTCTGTATGTTAAAAGGATTGTTCTACCACCCCGAGAAATTCAATAAAAATCATTCAAATTCTTATATACACATCTAAATGCAATTACTAAAAATTAAGAGTGATTATTGATACACAGAAATGGAGGGCGGAGCACCTGGTGGCCAACGACTGCGATGCAGACGATCATCTTCTCGTGCAAACGGAGACGACGACGGGGGTGGGATTGATTAACTATGGTTGAGCACTGAGGCTACAGTTGGGTTTAAAATAGGGAAATTTGCACTATTGGTCCCGTATGATTGTGCTGGTAGCATGTTAGACCTCAATCTTTAAAATAAAGCAAGTTAATCACCAACCTTTTTATTGCAGTTGTGTCTCCTTATGGAATGATTGGATTGAGGCAAATGTGATGTAAATTGAACTTGACAGCCCCCCTCATAAGAGGGGGCCTGCGATTTTTTTATTGGGCGTGGGCCCCCTCAACCCCATGTTAAAAAAAAATATTTATAAAATGAGGAAATGTTTAGCTTATATGTTGGATCGTTCGATTTCAATGACAATTATCTTTTGATTTTTGTGAAAAAGGTTTGAAATTTCTTAAAAATTTTTATATTGAAATTTTTAGTTATTGGAGAATATCTACAAGAGTGACATTTGTTTGTCTATCATGTGAATACGAAAACCCCTCTCTATTTTTAGATTTTGAATTTCACAATCAGATGAATAGAATAAAGATTCAAATCTTAATTTTCATTAGTTTTGAAATTCTATCTTGTCTTCATCATGAGTAATTTTCCATGGCTAACAATAATTTCAACTTTGCATACAAATGCGTTTTTCAATTCGCTTTTTCCCTCATAGAGAAAATAAGCAATGTAGTATACTATATTTATCTACTTATTGGAACTCCTAATGACCTATGCATTTTGTGATAATTCCCAATCCACTAATCTAACTAGTGGAGGATTATAAATGAATGGAATTTATTTTAATTTTTATTATTTTTTTAAGTTTCCATTGGAAATTAGGAATAGATGGCCTTTCTATAGGACCTTCTTAATTTCTCAAAACTCAAAGATAGTTGAGTCCATAAGGAACTAATAGACTGTTATTTTTAAACTTTAATAAAATAAATAAAAATTCAGGGTCAAAACTAAAAGAGGCCATAACGCATTGAGGCGCTAGACCAAAAGAAAGCTAACTAGGAAAACATTCTAATCTACCTTAGTAACTGAATTGCAAACAAAAACAAAAGATGAGGAAACCATTCCTCGCTTAGAAATGGATTCACCTACCACGATTGTAGACAGATCGATTAGTTGACGAGGTAAGGTATTACTTGCTTGTTTATGTCTTGCATTTTAATTTGATTTTGATTTGGTTGTCATATGATGAGATATGAAATGTCGTGATTTATATCCATTTATTCTTGTATTTTTATGACTAATTAACACCTAAATATGCCAAGTACACTTATATTGTGATTTATGTTGCATTTGGATGATCATGACATAAAATAGAAGGAAAGAACGGAAAAGGATCCAAACGAAAGAAATCAAAAGTTCAAGGAATAAAATGTAAATATCCAAAAGTTGAATCGAAAGGCAAAACGAAGGAGTGAAAGATTTAAAGGTCAATTGATGGAAGACTTAAAGTGTCGAAAGAAGGAAAACAAGAAAAAGAGGCCAAAAAAATAGAAGATGAAAGCTCAGGGACCAAGTTACAAATAATCTCTAGATGAGACGAGCAATGGGATGAAGATTCAAGAGTGTTAGAAGTTAAGTGGATGAAGAAAGAAGTCAAATGAATGAAATACAATCAAAGTATAATCACACATAAATTTCCAATCGAAAAGGTTATGTACCGATTTTCAGCATCATAGTAGGTGACATGGTAAACGATTGAATTGGAAGATGACATTAAAGAAACGTTGTAGCCCTTTGAGTTAATTTTTCAACGCACTTTAAATCACCTCAATCGAATATCGAAAAAGAAAGTTATGATTAAAATATCGAAAGCTGTCCGGTGGAAAATTAGTTGTTCTATGCGGTCGCATAGTTCAAAACCAATGAGGTCACATTTTGACCTTCAGATAACTTTTGGGCTGCAAATCATTGTTCTATGCAACCGCAACACTTATAACTATGCGGTCGCATAGTTCATTTCCGACACTTGATTTTTAATTTCCTAATTTGAATCAAATACTTGTGGAAACAAATCTTCTACACCATATATAAGCTCCAAATCTCGTCCAAAATAGAAAGAACGCCCCCAACCCTGTTTCTCTCTCTTTGTGCTCAAGACACTGTGATGATAGGTGTGCTCGTTTGAGGCCCGTATATAAATCAAATTGTATGAGAAATTGTCTTCACTAAAGAAACTCTTTTCTACAAACAACAAATAACATCTATCCTCTAAGCAAGACAAAAGATAATCTAGTTTGTCTTGCTATTTTGTTGGTCAAGATGAAGGACACGGAAGCTTTGGGACAATTACAACTATGAGGTTCACCTGATTTTTATTGATTAATTCATACGCTTAGTATTAAATCTTCTTCTGTAATTATTTTTATGATTGTTGCGTTTGGTTTCTAGAGTGCACGCTAGTTTATTAATCTCAACAATCTATAGCTAAGTTGAATTTTAAAACTGTAATTGTTGATTGGTTTAACTTATGAAGCAACTAAGATTAATAATTTGCCGGTTGGAAATAATTAAATCTTAGGGAGAAGATTTATCTAGGTTAAATGCCAACGCTTGACTTGTGTTATTTAGTTTATTGATTTCTCTAATTTGCAAAATCATTATTAAATTAAATACTCGCACTTGTCTAGGATTGTTTGATAATGATGATTAATTAGATCGCTCGTTTCTAATTAATTAAAACTAAGGAGAAATAGTAAAATTGTTTCGAATGAGAAATTTATTTTTCACAATGAATGCTACAATTATGAATTGATGATTATTTGTGGATCAATGACCGATTATTAATTTTCAATGGTGGATGTTGACTTAGATCAATGTTCGTTTTATTACTTATATTTAATTCGGTGATTTGTATTATTTCAAGAAAACCAAACTCCCCCTACATTTTAGTTAATATTGCATCAAAAAATAAATTAATCACTTTTCGTGGGATCGACCCTTACTTCTACTACTACATTAATTTTAATAAGTATTAATATAGTGCTTACGACAGCACGCACCAAAATTTGTTGGCATATTTCTTTTTTATTTTATTTTCTCTCGAGATGTTTCATATGATAGTAATGGTACATAACATCCTTACTAGGTTCTATGTAAAGGGTATACGCTTCTCTTCTATGTAGGTCTTTCTTTTGCTGTTAGCAACTTAGTGATACTTCTTTTGTTTGATGACCAAGGGGGATTCTTGTTGGTTGACGAAATGGAAAAGGTGGCAACGATGGAGAAAGTTACCTAGTCTACTCCCCGTAACAAAGCATTATGTTGTAATGTGACTCAAATTCTAGTATGTATTGGAGTTGATGTGGTTATGGACAGATCAAAATTATGGATCGAGAATAAAAGTAACCAAATTTTCGCTAACCTATAGTTAGCTGGCCGCTCGAACAGTAAGGAAACTTTTTTGGAGTAGGAAGCTGTCGCTGAGCTCTTGCTCAAGCGATAGGGCTATTGCTCACCTGCCGCTAGACGACGCTCGAGCAATAGCACCATTCGAGTTTTTCGTTTATGTCGATTTCAAGTATATTTTGACTTATTTTCCATTTTTTAGGTTACTTTTAGGGTTTTGACATATCCTCTATAAATAGTAGACTCTTCATTTAGTTTATGTATTGCAAAGATTGATATAATTGTATTTTTTCTCCATTGGTTGTGAATTAATAAAATTACTCGATTCTTCAATTAATTTCTCCTATTGCTTTAATCTTGTTCTTGCTTATGCGATCAATACTTCATATTGTATCATATAACCTCATATTTCATAGCAAGTGATATCAGAGCTATTATACTTTTAATGAAATAGTTTCAGATCTGGTTTGAATTATAACAAGTGGTATCAGAGCACGATTGTGATTTTGTTTGAGGTTTCTATTATGATGACAACTATGAAATATGAAATTATGCTTTTGGATCGCAATATAATATTTTTGTAGTAGAAAGTGAAGATGTGAGATGTATTAGCACAAAATGGATTTGAATAATGCGTTGTTGAAATTTGATAAGATGCCACAACTTGGACAACAGAGGAGAAACAATGGAAGGATCGGAAGGCGCTTTCACATATTCATCTTCATTTATCTAACAATATTTTTCAGGACGTTTTAAAGAGAAGACAGCTACTGCATTTTAGTTGAAATTGGAGTAATTGTGCATAACCAAAAGTACGACAAGAAAGTTTTGCATCTAAGTATTGTCAAGGTAGCTTGTATTGGCAGCGTTTGATTGAAATTATTAGATGGAACAATTAGAAAACTTGGCGGTTCGGCATGTTTTGGATTTGAAAAAGAATCACATCTCACTAAGTATCCTTGATTCGAAGGGCTATAAGTTCTTTGGAGAAGATAGAGTGTTGAAGGTCTGAAAGGTGTCCGTGTGGTACTAGAAGGGAGGAAGAAATCAAAGTTGTACATCTTGCAAGGTTGAGCAGAATCGAAGAAGAATCATTAGCCCAGGTTTAGTATCGTGGTGAATATACAATTTGGTACAGTACCTTTAGGAGTTGGCTTTGGGTCATTACTGAAGAACACTACTCGGATAAGTTTGGAGGATATGAGTAATTTTGCTTTGCCGCCATTGTCTGCGGTGTCATCGTGTTCCATTGCTAGGTAAGGATCCATCGAGGATAAGTACGAGGGTGCTGATCTGGTTGCTTATGTTTGTTGTGGTTTTGAAGGAGTCGAGACTAGCAATGAACCTTTAGTTAAAGCATTTGGAGTTAATTCTACTACAGGTTGTGCTTCGACCCTATTTGGTAAATCTTGAATTACTTTTGGGAATTTTAGGATCCCAGTGTTTGGGATCATTTGTGGATACTATGGAAAAGGAAGAGTAATTTTTCGTGAGGTGGTGAAGTTTGGTTCTAGTTGAATAGTTCAATCTATTTCGTTGCAATCGAACTTATATTTCCAGGTGGAGAAATTTTAGAGCAATACTCACTACACCGAAATTTGTCAGTGGAGATTTGTTGTAAGGTGACCCAAATTTTAGTAAGTATTGGAGTCCTATTTGAAGTGACCCAAATTCTAACTAGCCGCTCGAGCAGTAGAAAACTTTTTGGAGTAGGGAGCTGTCGCCTGCCTGTTGTCGAGTTCTCGCTCGAGTGACATGGCTCTCCTACCACTAAGACGATGCTCGAGCCACAGAACCAATCGCATTTTTCATTTATGTACGCATATTTTGACCTAGCTTCCATCTTTTAGGTTACTTCTAGGGTTTTAACATGTTCCCTATAAATAGTAAATTCTTTATTCAGTTTAGGTATTGTAAATATTGTTGAAATTGTATTTTTCTATCCATTGGTTGTCAATTAAAAAATTACTCGAATCCTCTACCAATCGCTCTTCTTGCTTTAACTGTTTTCCACAACGTGGTTACCAAATTGTATTTTCCTAATGATATTATAAAATACAAATTGAGGTAGAACTAATTTGAATAGGCATGGATACAACATCTATAGGATAACTTCCATCTTGAAAGGCACTGTGATTCGTAGCCAAGTGTTTTAATTCTCTGGCTACAAGCCTCACCCCGTCTCTTCCAATCTGTCCTGAAGAGTAACTAGGACCATTTAATCACGTTTTCACATTTCTTTCCTATGGTCAATGATAATATTCGATCAATACTTCATATTGTATCATATAACCTCAGGGCCGGTCCTGGGCTGAGGCATTTGAGGCCTCAGCCTCAGGCCCAAAACCCTTAGGGGGCCCAATTTTGCTTCAATTTTTTTTTTTTTTTTTTTTTTTTTTGTTTTTGGGGATAGTTTTGGATTTTGGATGTTATTTTAATTTTGTATTGTTTTCATAAACTTGTAATGCTCAAATTTTTGCGTACATAATTGAAAATGTTATTAGATTTTTACGCAAATTTTTACGTTGATTTCGTCCGGGGGCCCAATTTACGGACCTCGCCTCGGGCCTCCATTATCACAGGACCGGCCCTGTATAACCTCCTCGTTACATAAAAAGTAATATCAGAGTTGTTTTGCTTTCAATAAAGTAATTTCAAATTTGGTCCGAATTATAACACATTATTAATGGATACAATTGCAGAATTATGGCTTCGAATTGAAGTATTATAATTCTTACGTTTGTTTGTTTTGTTTTTATATCTAATCTCCGAATTTGTAACAAGCAAATAATCATTGGATTGACTACTTGGCAAAATCGATCTACCGTTTCCAACTTCATTCACAGATACAATTGTAGAATCATGACTTCGAATTGTTGTATTTTAATTATTATGTTTGTTTGTTTGTTTTGTTTTTAAATCTAATTTTTGAATTTGCAGCAAGCAAGCAAACAATCAATTTAATTAATTAATGTCAGGAATGTCAACTTAGAGTATAGGGTGGCTGACTCATTGTCAATGTATTTAATGTTAGACAAGGTGATGTGAGGTTTTGGTTAATGAAATGAGGCCACGTGGTTCTCATCCGACGGTCAGCACATCACTTAGAGCAATATATTAGAGCAATATAATTAACGCCTTTTGTAAAGTTTGGAGGGATGGAAAAAAATACACAACTATATATGCAAGAATTTTCATTAAAAACCACTATTACTTTTCACATCTTATTTGCTTTGGTTTGAATAATTTCTGCTTTGATGAGATTGCTAGTGATTATTTGCCATATTTTCGGTGTTTGAATGTATTCGTCTTGTGCGATTGAGCATCTTCCCACGTTCGTTGTTGTCGAAGATCATCCCATTGGTTACTCCGATCGAAATGTGTTCGAAAATTGCTCGCATAATCACAAGTGGACCCGATATCTGTTGTCTATATTGACATTGCAAAAAAGGGGGTCAACAAACGCATAAAAAATTTCAAGAACCTTTATATGGGTGTTGGAATGGAAATCCGAAAATTTTCTTGATTTGAAAATTAATGCTCAAGGAAAGTTCGTGATTTTAGTATGCAAAAACTACATTGTCAATAACGTCATTTTTTTTTCTTGGTGCACACGCAATTTTGACTGTCAACAATGAAAATGCATTGTTTAAATTACTTGGTTTCATCTATCATTTGGCTATTTTGGTCCTTGTCAAATCATCGTTAATACAAATACATATACTATACATGTCATAAATACGTACTTTGCAAATGCAAAATTTGGACAAATGCATAAATAGGTTCTATAATTCATATTTCGTAATCGGTAATATACAATGTTTTGAAAATCAGACTGGTCATCAGTTCGAAAAAGAAAAA
The DNA here is from genome assembly GCF_002742605.1 of Olea europaea var. sylvestris. NCBI lineage: Eukaryota > Viridiplantae > Streptophyta > Magnoliopsida > Lamiales > Oleaceae > Olea > Olea europaea. The sequence continues at coordinate 44,529 of NW_019236310.1, forward strand.
GGATTAAGGGTCAAAGAATCGAACCGAGGTCGAATCGGATAGTGAAAAAGTAAAGATAAATAAATATTTTCAAACACTAAATAAGATTATATAATAATATAATATTGCTAATTAATGTTAGAAAGAAATTTTAATTTTTTTATTAATTAAAGAAACATAGAAAAATGATTAATTAACCTAATGGAATAATTAATTATAAAATATAAATAAACACACAAGTGTAAATTGTAATACACAGTAACCAAAGGTTTTTATCCCACATCGAAATTTTGGAAGTGAAACACCAGAAAGTATGCCTATAAATAAGTGGCCTGTTGCAACTATATGAATAAATGGGACACCAAAGGAATCACAGTTTACTAGTTTTCATTGGTCGAACTCTTCTTGTGTCTGACAATTTTTGGGAAAGAAATACTGGGGCTTGCTTGAAGTTCAATCAATGCAGTTAAAAGTTTGTGAAAATAGTAAAATCGGGACCGAAGGTCAAGGTTGAAGCGGCCGGTTTTTTTTGTTTATATTTTATGGGTTTTTCTTTCTCTGGTTAATATAGCATATGATCAAGTTGAATTTGAGGCTGGTTCTTGAATTTTTCGGTTGAATCAGTCGGTTTGATCCGATATTCGAAACGTTGGTAATATGTGTTAATTGAATTGAATTTGAGGCTGGTTCTTGATTTTTTCGGTTGAGCTAGCGGGTTCGATTCGATTTTCAAAACATTGGTAATACGTATAAGTCAAAAGTCCTAAGACTCAATATGTATGCAAAACAGTTATGGAAAGTCATCAAGTCTAATTTTATAAATATATATATATTTTTTTTCTTACATCGAAATATATTATAAAATGAAATGTGTTAAGTATGATGGCTCTGAGGTTTTACTAAGTCAATTTCCGATTCAATAAAAATCAAAATAAAACCATGTTAGAAATCTAGCAAGGATAATGTATGCTATGATACCACATACTAGAAATCGAGCCATTAGTCATGAAGAATTATGTATCGCATTGATACCATTTGTTAACAAATTTAAGCTAGTTGCTTGCTAATACCACTAGTTAAAGAATAGTGAAATATGACAGAATATGAAGTAGATGTCACAACACGAGCACAAAGAATTAATATGAAAAACACCATGGGAAGAGAAGGATAATTTTATTTATAAGGAGAGAAAAAGATACAATGAATTGTATTCTAATTCTATACAATGAGGTCTAAGACCAAATTCAAAGCCAATAATCTCATGGAGTATATATAGGATCCAAAGAAATATATTATAAATGGGAAGAACATAAAAAACAAGCCTAAATGATGGAAAAAAATATTTTTCGAAATAACACTATTGCTTGAATGGCAGCACATGGTGCTAGAGCAAAAAGCATGTAGTAAGCGGGTGACAATCCAACGCCCCTAAAAGACGCTCAAGCGCTTTGTTTCAGATCCAAAATCCGTTTATTCTTCCTAAATGGCGCCTACGCTCCAAAATTGATGCTCAAAAGACTTCAATGTCCAACTTTGATCCATCTAATACCATTGATAAGTGTTACACTTATCTAAACCATTAAATTAGAGTATTTGTTAGTGATTTAAATGAATTATACCTTAATAATGTGTTAATTATTTTTTTTGGTTGAATTCAATGGAAACTGGTGGAATTGGAAGAATGGAATGAAAAGAGCAATAATGAAAGAAATCCAAAATTTGAGGACCAAAGTCTAAACATGCAATAGTTGATTCGGACCATAAAATGATGATCGAAAACCACATATGATCATTTGGATGAAAGTTTGAGGTCAAAGGAGTGGGATAGAGTTGAAGTATTTTCATAAATCAATTTCCAGCAAAAATAGATATGCTACAAATTTTTAATCTCAACTTGAGACCCATTTTTTGAATATCAAACGTTCAAATTGGAAAAATTGTACTTTAAAACACCTCAATCGGACATTGAAAGAGAAAATTATGATCAAAATACTAAAAACTGTTTAAGGACAACAGCGTGTGTGAATCAACAATTTCTTTTCGCAATTCAAACTCTTTTAGGACTTAAATTAGACGCAATTTTGATCTATTTTCTAACTCTTATAAATGGAGAACAGGGTTATACATTAAAGAAAAACGCTCTCTTGCCTCTTCATATGCAATAGTTTCATTAAATTCATCAAGAACAAGAGATCAATTATTATATTTTGAGAGAGGAGATCAATCACTAGCAAGAATTGAAGGCTAATTACATCAAGATTTTGAAGAATTCAACGTTGGACTTGAAGATCAATATCTTTTGAATTATTTTATGATCGGGGTGATATTTTTTTTTTATTATTCCTCTTGTAATTTCTATATTAATATGTTAGACTATGTCCACTTTTGTATTGAATGAAGATGAACCCTATTTGTTATTTATTTCGAATTCAGGACTAGTAATTTAGTATTTCTTGCATTTCTTAATTAATTTTACATACTCGTTACATTATTTAATTGATTGGTGACCAATTAAATAATTAGTTGCTTGTTGTAGTGTTGAAAGACCCACAATAAGTTTAGAACACGACAAAATTAACATATGTGCAATAGATATTAGAAATAAAATTTATCATGTGTGCAATCATATAGATAATCTAGACTTTAATGCCTCCTAACCATTCGAATTCGGGTTAGGAATAGATTTGGATTGTGGTTAAGATAAAATTAATTTGTCTTGGAAAAGAAAGTTAAATACAGTAGCTTTATCGATTGTCATGAATGCATGAACGAAACTAAATTACAAATCAAGAATTGAAATATATATCAATAGGCGAATTCTAGATCAAACAAAATCATCCACAATTTATTAAAAACCAAACTTTTATTACGTTCTTGGAATAATTTAGCAAAAATAAAATCAAAATCTCCATTTTGTTTACATACTTCGAATTCCAAACTTAATTAGTAAACTTGAATTAAATTTAATCACTGTGGGATGATAACTCTTAACTCACTCTAAACCATTACTTGTTAACGATCCCGCACGCTTGTAGGTATCACCTGAACAACCATTCTTTAAACGGTCAACCAGAAAACCTAACGAAATTTTTGGTCAAATTTCAACAAATCTCCACCTTGAATCAAATTTAAAGAAATGAACAAACTTCAAAATTTTCTACCTGGATACAAATTTCACTGTAAGGAATAAACTAATGACTCTTCAACAAAAACTTAACTTTAACACAAATTTCTCCATCTCTTCCACAAAGTCCAACTAGGGCAAGCACGATAAAAAAATTAACTAAATCAAAGCCCTACTCAACATAATTATCTTGGACACCAAAGTTGCTCGAATTACCGCCACGAGCAATAAAATCACAAATAATTTGATAATTACCAAACAAGGCAGAAACAAGTTCTGCAACAAAATCAACACAACGAACTGCTTTAATGGAAAGTTCTTGGTTACAATCAATACCTTTCAACCACATCTAAAGCAAAAATAACTATATCAGCTTCACTGTGCCTATGTGGAGGCCTAATATCTCTTATGGGCTTGTCTCTAACAATTGAATACAATGATACCATTGGTAATGGTGACAAAGCAAAATATTCATAGCTTTTGAACTTGATTGAGATGTATTCTTCAATGTAGATCCTAAAGTAAACTCTGACGATACTAAACCAAACTCAAAATCCACCTGAGTCCATAAAATTTGCTGATTGATCCAACACTCCGTAGAACCAAGCACTGTTGACTATTAGAATTACCTTGGGCACCAAATTTGCTCGAGTCATGAGCAAGAATATCAAAACTAACTCCACTTAAGCTAGTCGTAGGTTCTTCAATAACAAATTTGCCTGAATCACAAGCAAGAATATCAAAACTAACTCCACCTAAACTAGTGGCAAGTTCTTCAATACCAAATTTGCCTGAATCACGAGCAACTCAATCACAACTAACTCTATCTGAGTTAAAGTTTATTAAACTATAAGCAACCAAATAAACCTCACCGAATGTCTCTAAGATCTAATCTTGAATTCAACGACAGCTACATCAAACGTGATTGTTGAACCTTTAAAACATATAACTCAATCCTTACGTTGCTTCTTCTCCAGCATCCAAAAAAAAAATGGCCATAACAAAAAGTCTTGTTGCGATAAAAAAGCAGAATATCAAACTTTATACTTGTCATCCCAAAACAATCAAATCTCATTCTGAGATGATCAAATCTCGATCTAAAATAAAACCAAAACCCGCTCTCCCAAAAACTGCCAAACCTTAACTCTGGTACCACTTATTAGAAATCTAACGAGGATTATATATGCTATGATATCACTTGCTAGAAATTGAGCTATTGGTTTTGAAGAATTATGCATTGCACTGATACCACTTGTTAACAAATCTTACCAAGTAGTTGCATGCTAATACCAATTACTAGAGAATAGCGAGATATGATTGAACATGAAGTAAAGAAGTCAACACAAGAATATAAAGGCTTAACATGGAAAAAATCACAGGCAGATGAGAAGAATTTTATTCATAAGGAGAAAAAAGATACAATGAATTGTATTCTAATTCTATTCTATGAAGTCTAAGACTTAATTCAAAATCAATAACCACGTGGAGTATATATAGGACTCGAAAGAATATATTATAGATAGAAAGAGGTTAAAAATGATCCACAGAAATGAAAACACTATTCTCGGAATACTATTGCTGCTTGAGTGGTAGGTGAGCGCCAAGCGGGCATGCGGTGCTCGTGCAAAAAAGCAGGATGCAGTCTAGCGCCCCAAATGACGCTTAGTCGCTTTGTTTCGGATCCAAAATCCATTTCTTCTTCCTAAATGGTGTCTAGGTCGCTCAAATTAATGCTCCAAAGACTCCAATGTCCAACTTTTATCCCTCCAATACCATTCTTCAAATGGTCCATAAAAAATCCAACGAAATTTGGGTCAAACTTCAACAAACCAAATAATTTTAAATTTGGAAAAAAAACCTGTTATAGTCCATAACTCATTTTAAGATGGCCTATTTATCAAAGGTCACATTAAAAGTTTGTACGCACCAATGTACCATATTTTCCTATTCAAGTGAGATAGAATATTACTAAAAAGTTTGCATTATTGCCCAACTGAAAAATGAGTGATTTTGATGGTAGTCTAATTGAGATGGCTCTCTGTCAGGGTTGAGTTCGATCCAAAAAGACAAGCTTGAAAACTAGAATAGTTTAGCTCGAGTCGATATTGCTTGAATACATTGAGTTAATTATTTTATCAAAATAAAAATTGTTCTTCGACTAACTAGACCTCAATCAAAACTTCTCAGAGTTAAGTTTATCTAAATAAGTTTTTTAACGTCTTGATAAAGTTTGTAATATTCGAAAAATGCATGTAAAATTGAAGTTAGAAGTTGTACCTTTCTTTTTGTCCATCTTGCTTTAAGAAAGCATCATACTTTGCTTGATCACAATACTACATTCAAGTTAGAATATTTCTACAAGAGGGTTATTATCTTATACGGAATTCAACATTTTGCATTATCTTATATAAACAGATTCAGCTGAAAATATCATTTAAATAATTTTTTTTCTAATTTTTAAAAGATTCAAACAAAAGATATGAATTCAAGTTTCGCTGTTATCAATTTACGAGGACATTTGACACTATGAATATTATGTACATGTCAATTTTTTTAATAAGTGTGTTGAAAATTGGATTTAAATGAATATATATATGTTTGCATATACAATCACATGTGATAATACACGTATAACGAAAAAAATTAAGGATAAATTGCAATAAACGTCTCTAATCTTGACACAATTTTACACTTTCGTTCCTAAACTTTTTCTTTTGGACAACTGGCTTTCCAACTTTTGTAAATTGATGACATTCATTTAAAGGGGGATGGATTCCATCCAATTATGCTTTAGTTAATGAATTTAACCAGCAAACTCATAAGGGAAAATAGTCATTCCATTATTCTTAATTAAAATACTAAAAGAATAATAAGAAATCGTAAAAAAGAAAGAAAATAAAAAGAACAGAATTAAAAAAAAAAAAAAAGATCTTCCACCTCCACCCAACTCAGTACTAACTAAATCAACGACCACCACACTAGCACTATCATCGGAGTTGAGCTCTGTAATCATCCCCCACCCTCTAATTGATGCCGAATTCAATTGACATTTGGGAGAGATCGATGGTAGCATTAGCGCTAATGGTGGTGGTGGTAAATGTTGAGTGGTGTCAGGGTAGGGTGAGGTAGAAGAAGAACTTTATTTTTCGTTTTTATAATAAATTTTTTTTTTTTTTTGCCTTCTAATTTTTATAGAATTGGATTGAATTCATCCAAGGGTAGGGATTAAGTTGTCCAAATAATAGCTGGGACTGAAATGCAAAGTATATAAATACTGAGAACCGTTTGATGCAATTTTCCCTAAAATTAAATGAATTATCATTTCTAATTAATTTCTTAGGCAAGTACACATCAGAAAACACTTCTACGGCACGTAATGACAACAATGCCCCAAACCCCTCAACTATTAGCCTATAAGCTCCATTTCTGATACCTTCATAACCTCTTTCTTTTCTTCATTTTTTATTTTTCGAGAAACAGCAGAAAAAAAAATTGGTTTCAAGATCATCGGAACACAATAAATAGAGCAGCTCATTTTATTATTCTTTAATCATTCTCTCGAATCTATATTCTCTCTCCGTTTAAGCGCTTTCCGATTTCAAAGGTATTATATATATATATATAATTTGAAATGATCCGCGAGAGATATGATTTGATCTCGTTTTTGTGCATTTTTATGTAAAACATGAATTTAGCTCCTCTTTTAGCTGTATCTAGTTTGGATGAGCGGTAGGTTTCGAGCTGGCGTAGGGTTATTTTATTTTTAATTTTTTAGTTCTATTTTATTTATTTATTTTTTCCGTTTGCCCGATTGATTTATAATTAATTGGTTATTTCTAGCTTTGTTGTTGTTATGGTAACCAGACAGAAATAACGTGAAAGTGTAAAACAAGTGAGTTAAAAGTATTATATGCTGGGGGTATGATATATGGTCACACAAGAATTAGATGAAGTCAACTTGATTCAGGCAGATTTCTCTGTAGTTCACAAAACTTTCAGGAGGCCTTGCACATCATTTTTCTTGCACCTTTTTAAATCCAGAAGTTTTACTTTATTGAACAGGATGACCTAGGATAATCCTATTTGACTTATTCTGTTTGTAGATAAGTTAGCTGTCTTGGAGAATCTTCTTAGTTTTTTGTCATACCGAGCCCTGTGATTTTAATGTATATTTTTAAAAGAAAAGGGTGATTGTATTATGTGAAATAATCTCCACATGGCTGTTTTGGCAGCATGAGAGGCACATAAAAACTTGAGATTCATGAAATTCACTTCAAATTTGTATGATTTTCTTTTAATATTTTGATCCAAGTCCTCATTCCCATGCACCGAACGTAGTATATCTTAAAGCCTATTAACAAGTTAACATTGACAAGGGACAATTGGTTACATTGCATTATAATAGATGGATTGTCGGGTTGCGATCTTGGGAGTAGAGAAAAAATCTTTGATCTTGTTCCGTGCATTCCACATAACGCATGAGTTCAACCTCCTACTTCTATATCAATCTTGGAGCGGTGAACAGTTCGGTAAATTTTTAAGCCGATTTAGTTGGATTTTATTTATTTATTTTTTGGACCTTATTTATTTGAACTGTGAGTAGGTTCAGCTCCGGGTTATAGGAATCTGTGACTAGAATGAGAGACATAGGAAAAATTACACTAAATGCTGGGGTTTGATCCCATAACCACAAAATTAGGTTTAGTCGACTCCCCCTAGGCTGAGAGTCAACTAAATCATTGTACTAATGTTTGATGGAGGCAAATGACCTTTCCCTTTTTGTTATCTTTTTTCTTTCAAAATTTTTGACTCACGAAGAGGATTCTAGACGAAAAATCTATTTATTTTGAAGGAATCTTTCCATTTGTACAAACAAGCCCTCCGTGAATGTAAAAGAACTGGTGCATTATACCAAGGGAAGTAACACATCATGGCAAGCACAATACAACTGTGCTCATTTATGCTACAATACTTCACGTTGCAGCAAAATAGGTGATTGTGAATGTCGTTCCCCCTTTCTTACTTTCCTCACCCAGGGATGAGCATCTTATGGTTGGGTATTTTTGAATAAATCTTTATTTTTGGTGAACAAAAAGATTTCTGTTATATGAAATAACTTTTTGTTAATGATTTTACTGCTCCGAATGGGCCATGATATTGGAATTCATGAAAAGTAATTTAAAATTTTCGAAGTCCAAGTTCCCATTTCTGTGACACCAACTATAGCATACTTTGAAGAGGAAATTGGACAAAATGCCCATTTTGAAAGACACATTTGGAAAATAGCTACTTCTTTTAGTGGGTTCTTAAAATTAGCCATTTTTGAAAAATTGGACTGGAATTCCCTATTGCTGTAAAGTTTTCCTCCACATATCCCAAATGTATGGTTCGAGACCAATTATAACTCCAGGACCTATTTTGCTGGCATCTCTGGTCCATTTTGCTAGATCTCTGTTCTGCTTCTTCCGCTATGTTTTCTGTGATAAGAAGACCCATTCATATATGAAGAAGACCCATCTGTGAGAAGAAGACCCTCGTTTCTGTATGAAAAAGACCCATCTTCATCCCATAGGCATATTGTTTTACAGGAAATGGTGAAACGGGGAAGAACATACGAGAGAATAGATTTGGATTTGAATATTACAGATCTGAGTTACGAGATTTGGTTGTCGAGTTCAACATTTTGTGGTTGAGTTTGTCGAGTTATGTCGAGATCTGAGTTTTCATGACATTTGGTTGTCGAGTTCGTCAGTGCAACTTGAATTTTGTTTGGGGCATTGGTTGTAGATTTGGTTTGGACTGCAATAGTGGGGGTTTTGGTTGACCGGGTCGGGCTGGGGACTAGCGGGAAAGTTTTTAGTGGATGTTGGTATCTGAAGCCATTCAATTAAATTGAAGTGAAGTAGATGTACTTCAGAGATGGTCGGGCTGTGAGACAGAGTGTGTGTGTGTGGGAATCCAAGAAAATAATGCGAGAAGTCAATGCTAAAGAAGGTTTCTTTGGATCTGAAGCTTTGTTAGGAACAAAGAGTAAAGGAGGAAATTAGACAAATTGGAACTTCTTTTGGCCGGTGCAGCTGCCTGCACCGATGGCTGGTGGTGGGTTTGCGAGTAGGGGTTTGGTACATTAAAAATGGCCATATTTGCAGAAGTTATTGAAACTTTTTTTAAAAGGTTATTTTAATCTATTTACATAGATGGCCCATTGGCCATATTTGCAAAAGTTTTTGAAAATGGTGATTTCTCAAATTACACTCCCATTTATGGCTAAATGTCTGAATCCTCCTACTTTGAAACTATTTGTCATTTAACGGTTGGAGTTTCCATAGTATATGCATTTAGTGTTCAATATACTTCTTATTTGGATGTGTTTTGGGAGGTTAAATAATGTTGATCTCCTCATTTGGAGACGAGTCCTCCAGATCCAGTAGACTGGTTTGATTTAAAGAAAATTAGGCTTGCATCGTTGTGATATACATATTCTCTGTGTGTTTTGGATACTAGAAACACATAATTTTTGACGCACTGTTGAACTTCATGCATTTGGAATGAACCATGATTGTTCTCCACCTGGTCATTATAGATAAGTGTCTTAATTGTGTGATAGGTTGGTTGTTAGTGTTTCTAATGATTTTTGACAGTTTTCTTCTTTTTCTTCTGCAGATGGAATCTGGACAGCATTGTAATATTTCCAATTTTGACAAACCTACCTCTGCTGCTACTGAAGAAGACAACGTAAGAGAAGGTGATTCTTCATCAAATGCACCTAGTGTTGACGTGCGCTCGACCTATGGAAATGAACCAATTCTTATGAACTTGCAGAATGTCTCCTATATTTACAGACAAGATGTTGTAAAAAGCAAAACTAACAGTAAGATAGGCATTGTGACCGAAGTTGCTGGTGACTCAGATTCAGATAGCAGCATATCTGATGATGAAGATGGGGATGGGGATGAGGATGATGATGAGGATGATGAAGTTTGTTCTAATGAAGATGGTGATGTGGATAATGGAAATTTTGATGAGAGTGCTGAAGAAATTACTGACAATAATAGCAGTAAGAGCAGTCCTCTTTCTGCTGACCAAGTTAGAGTTCTCTGGATGGATGATTCCGAAACAACAGAAACTACTACTGATGTGACAGTTGTAGATAGAGGATTTTTACATGGGGATTATGTTGCTGCTGCCTCTGATCCAACTAATCAAATAGGTATCGTGGTTGATGTTAATATCTCTGTTGATCTATTAACTCACGACGGATCTGTTTTGAAATGTATATCATCTAGAAACTTGAAACGCATTCGGGATTTTACCGTTGGTGATTATGTAGTCCTTGGACCCTGGCTAGGTAGAGTTGATGATGTTTTGGATAATGTAACGGTTTTGCTTGATGATGGCTCTGTATGTAAAGTTACGAAAGCTGATCCACTCCATCTAAAACCCGTTGATAAGAACGTTCTTGAAGATGGACACTTTCCATATCATCCGGGCCAGCGTGTTAAGGCAAGCTCCTCCTCAGTTTTCAAAAATTCTAGGTGGCTATCTGGATTGTGGAAAGCTAATCGGTTGGAGGGTACTGTAACGAAAGTCACCATTGGTTCTGTGTTTATTTATTGGATTGCGTCTGCTGGGTATGGGCCTGACTCTGCTACTACCCCAGCTGCAGAACAGAGTCCCAAGAACTTAAAATTATTATCTTGTTTTGCACATGCAAACTGGCAGTTGGGTGATTGGTGCCTTCTTCCATCATCTCTTGTATCATCCTCCACGAGCCTGGACAAGGGATTATCAAAACTAGAGACTTCCAGTTCTGCTAAAGATGAACCAGAAGCTGCTGAAACAGAAGATGACTCTGATGCAGAAGTGAGGAATTCAGAGGAATCAAATGGGAATAGTAAACCAATGGCAAATAATAAAGATGCTTCTTTGGATATAAACAGCCAAACATTCGAGAATAATGCCCCCGAAGAATTGGATATATGCACCAGTTCCGTGTCAGTTGCAAAGGAAAGTGTCCATGAGACCTGGCCCCTGCCACGTAAAAAGATCCGTAAAGTTGTATTCAGGAAGGACAAGAAAGCCCGAAAGAAAATAGAAAATTTTGAGAGGGCTGTTTTGATTGTCAATACAATGACGAAAGTTGATGTTGCCTGGCAGGATGGAACAATAAAGCGGGACTTGGACTCCACATCTTTGATCCCCATTGATAGTCCTGGTGATCATGAGTTCGTTGCTGAACAGTATGTAGTGGAGAAGGCTTCTGATGACAGTGATGATGCTGTTGAGATAAGACGTGTTGGAGTAGTGAAAAGTGTCAATGCAAAAGAGCGGACAGCTATTGTTCGGTGGTTAAAGCCAGTTGCCCGGGCAGAGGTCCCCAGAGAGTTTGATGGAGAGGAAGTAGTAAGTGTTTATGAGCTAGAGGGGCATCCTGACTATGACTATTGTTATGGAGATGTAGTTGTTCGGTTGTCGCCTGTTTCTGTACCAGGGAAAGTGGATTCTTCCATGGAGTCTGTTGAAGAACCAAACCAGATTATTGGTTCAAATGAATCTAAGCAAGATAAGAAAAGGCATCCTGGAAGTAAGAAAGTACAGACCTCATCTGGTGATGATGTGCCTAGTGATTTTTCAGATCTATCTTGGGTTGGGAACATCACCGGGCTAAAGAATGGTGACATTGAAGTTACCTGGGCTGATGGGATGATCTCAACGGTATGTTTGAAGTTTCATGTTACTCTCTTTTATTTTATTTTTTATTTGGAAGTTTCCCTCCATTTCTAATTAGGAGAATATTTTCACTCTAAAGCTCTTCTACTTGTTCTGTATATCTTTTTTTCTCTCTCTCCTTGCACCCCACTAACAATTTGAGCAGTTGATATTTCTGGTTTTGTCATCTGGATTTATATATTATTTTACCATTGTTACTTGTCAACTATACCGTAGCATACTTGTTGGAATGGAGAATGGAACTAGAAGAACAAAATTGAATCTTAGTAATTCGATGATACTGTATCTTAATGAGATTTACCATAGTTTCTTTTGCCATCGTTCTTAGTTGAAGATCTCTGTTGTTTCAGGTTGGTCCGCAGGCAATTTATGTTGTTGGTCGTGACGATGATGAGTCTATTGCCACTGGAAGTGAAGCTAACGATGATGCAGGTAGCTGGGAAACTGTTGAAGATGATGATTCGGAGTCTGTTGAGAATTCCAAGCAGGTAAGTGGCTCCTGGAACTATGGTTTTCATGCCCCCCATTAATTAATTTACTTTAACTTCTGGATTTACCAGATCACTTTCTTTGAAAAACAACACTATCAACCCGTGTCTGGGTTTGGATTGATGCAAAAACTTTCTCAATATGTCGGCAACACGTAGATTTTCTATGGATTCATTTGGTTCTTCTGAGTGTTACTCAAGCTTGATGATAAAAAAAAATCATGTCTAATTCCTTTGGGGGATGGATCTACATTAATTCACCTACCTCAACTTCAAATGACGTGATTTGAATGACCCTTATATGTGGAATCCACATTGCCTTGCAATGGAAGTTCTTAGATAATAGCTTTCCTTTAGCAGACCGTAGGTTGTTCAGTCTTGCCTTGATTTCTTACAAAGCTTAAGATTGTTTCTACTCCTGCCTGTTTAGGTTAATGACCAATCTCAAAGAAGCTCCTGTTGAGCTTGAGTAGCTTGGTGTCTTTATGTATATTTCTTGCGTTAAATGGCTTAGTGAGTCCTGCTTAATTTGATTGAATATAAAAAATAGAAGTTACTTTTAATTCAAGTCAATTGAGTTTCTAATGAGCCAATTCTAGGCACGGATTTAATTTTTTTTACAACTGAACTTTGATAAGAAACCGTAGGGAACCTCCTGAGGGTAAAAGCTTTATTACAATGAAAGTTATCTTTTCTCAAACGTTTACATTAACCTCTGTGGGAGAATCAGAGACAATTTGAGAGTAACTGATAGTGCACCATTTCCCTTTTCTCTAATCCAGAGCTAATTATGCGCTTTTAAAAATGAAAAATCTGAGGGTTGATTTTCAGAATTGGAACGATGAAAAATCTGAAGGATTCACACGGAATTCCACGTGTCTCATGCTACTTGGGTCAGAGCGTAAGCTTTTCGTTTGTTTCGAGAAATCTATAGCCCGTCGTGCGAGCCTCCCACTAGGGGCTAAATGAAATTACCTGATGTAACGACCAGAATGTATTATGATCCATTAGTTTAAGCCTCATTTAAGCTCTAAGCATAAGCAATTTGGCAAACTTAGTAACTGTGTTTTCTTCTAAAATAACTACCAACAAACAACATGTGGCCTTACCATCTTATTAATGCAACAACTTTTGTTTCTGACTGTTTTATCAAATGTATGGACACATTTTATATCAAAGGCCACCAAGCAAATGGCTATTATGTCTTGCGGAATTTGATCTGTCGGTAGTTACTTCATATGCTGGTGATAAAAGCTGGAAATGTCATTTCCTTATAATTTTTACTTCTACAGAAAATTTTTGTTACATTTTTCTTAATACACTTTTTGCACGTTGGTATATAGGACCTCAGGACAGACAATGAGCGTGACATCAGACGGGAATCTGAGGAGAGTGACATTGTTGCAGAAAATTCTGGAAAGAATGGAGCTCTCTCAATTCCCCTTGCTGCACTTGGATTTGTGACTAGACTTGCCTCTGGAATATTTTCAAGGGGACGACAGCGCACGGATCTAATGGATTTGGATTCCATAAGTGAAGATGAACTTCAATCTGAGGGATCCACCCTAGAAAGAGACACTGTAGAAAGAGACACAAACAATGAATCGAGCTGCCAGAAACCTAGTGATAGTGACAATCATCTTGCAAAGTTTCCTACTAATGGAAAGGGGGAGGTAAATGATGCAGCTGAGGCCCAAGATTTATTAGAAATTGCTGAAGCTCTTTGTAACTTGAAACCTCCAGGAGCTGCTCCAGGTCCATGTGATGAGGACACTTCTAGGTTCAAAGGCTTTGATATTGTTAGAGATCCTCGTGACCAATATTTTCTTGGTGCACATGGGCAGGTGAGTTCATATTTTGTACACAACCACTAACTCCTGAAAGAAAAGAAAAAGAAGAATGAAAGAATTAATACAGGAAGATTATGCATCTCTCTCAGTTTCCCTTCTGGTCATCCTTTTTTGATCATTAGTTTTATCAATTTTGAAAAATTTCCACTACAGAATAATGCTGGTAGGAAGTGGCTCAAGAAAGTTCAACAAGATTGGAACATTCTTCGAAATAATCTCCCTGGTATGGTAACTCTTTCTCAGTTCTATTTTGAACTCTTGTTATCATGTTGAGACAATCACTGCTCTCATTCTAAAAGTAAAATTATTTTAAACAGAGGGGATATATGTGCGTGTGTATGAAGATAGAATGGATCTTTTGAGGGCGGTGATAGTTGGACCTTATGGCACACCTTATCAAGATGGCCTTTTCTTCTTTGATTTTCACCTCCCACCAGAATATCCTGACGTTCCACCTGTAAGAGAACATGATATTGGTTTGTTTGCACAATTCTTTCTTTCAAGCTTGAAAACTAATCATGTTATATCTCTAGCCTTTTTCTTGCTCATATTATATCAAACCCCTCCGCGTTATCCATGCTAATACTTTACATTTACATACAAATATTGTAATTGCTCTATATGCAGTCAGCATATTATCATTCTGGAGGGTGGCGAATAAATCCAAATTTATACGAGGAAGGGAAAGTCTGCCTTAGTCTTTTGAATACATGGGCAGGCAGAGGAAATGAGGTTTGGGATCCTTCATCATCAAGCATTCTTCAAGTCCTGGTTTCACTCCAGGGACTAGTACTAAATTCCAAGCCATATTTCAATGAAGCGGGATATGATAAACAAATTGGGACAGCTGAAGGGGAGAAAAATTCGTTGTCTTACAATGAGAATACATATTTGTTGAACTGTAAGACAATGATGTATCTGATGCGGAAACCTCCAAAGGTGATAAAAACCAGATTTAACTCATTTTTGCCTGCCAAGTTGTTTGTTCCATCATTTTCCTTGGAAAGTCATCGACATTTGATTTTGGCTTTCTTCTTCTTTATCACAAATTCACATTACTTTTCTGTGGCAAGCTAATTTATTATATGTAATGTGTTACAAAATTGGCTTGATAGTAAATTCTCCCCAGAACCTTCCATGATAATGGTTAGGTAGACCAAATTCTTTTGTGCATAGCTGATCTAAATTCTAAACCTATCGTCTATGTTGAGTCTTGAGAGTGCTGGTCCAAACAATCATCCCCAGAAATACTCTCTCCACATACTATTCGTCTTTTGTTTTTCTGTCTCTGTTTTTTCCCTCTTTTATTCTCTGTATATGCCCAGTAACTTTAATGTATGTCAGGCGTTAATACAATTTTTGAGCAATGAACTTATTCCTTATAATGTAACTGCATGATTGTTTACAGGACTTCGAAGAGCTTGTCGTCCAACATTTCAGAAGACGTGGCCACTATATTCTCAAGGCTTGTGATGCTTATATGAAGGGACACCTGATTGGCTCACTCACTGAGGATGCTTCTGTTAGCAGTAATAGCCACGGTAACTTAAATTCTGTTGGTTTCAAGCTGATGCTGGATAAAATTGTGCCAAAACTTTTCATAGCTTTAAATGAAGTTGGAGCAGACTGTCAGGATTTCAAGCACTTGCAAAAGTTGTAGCAGTGGTCTTAAAGGACCTTTGTGCTTCTTAATCAGCCCCAAAGAGGTCAGCCTTTCCAATTTCGAGGGTTTTTCTCTAAATTTTGAATACCTGCAATGTGAAGGCTTGAGATGCTTAATGAGATACTTTATAATGGGACATTAGACACAGTATGATCATGCTTAAACAGCATGGATTCTTTGGAGTTATATCCGGTGTTATACTTTGTAATATTCCCTGAACTAACAAATTGAAAAACGAGCAGCTTCTTGTCGATTTCGCTACTCAGCTATGGCTGGATTCCCCCCCTTTTTTTAATTGGTTTTCTGCTTTCGCGTCCCTCTAAAATGGACAGTTATCCTTTCTGTCAAGAACAAATTTTATTCAGGATCGATTGACGAAATTCTTTTTATTGGAGTCTGTAGGAAATGGTCTGCTGTAATATAGATTTGACGAGCAACTAATTGTATCTACTCGTATTATGTAGAAAATAGCATGGAATTGTGCATTATTTCTCAGCTGGCTTTCACGAAAGTGATAAACTAAGCGAAGTGTTGTTTTATTATTATTATTATTAATGTGGGTGTGGGGTCGTCTGTAGAATCTTGTTCTTTTCACTTTTCAGCGATTTTCCTTCTGTAATGCTCATCACGTTTTAGGTGGTCCATCAGAGAACTTGTATGTCTTTTCGTGTCAAGACTACACTGTTTTTCTCATTATTTTTTTCTTTTGCAATTTCAATTTTATTTACCGGCACAATTTGCATGCTATTTGAGGGGCTACATAACTTTTGATGAAAGTTTTAGTTTTTGGTAGGTTTACTTTTTGTAAGAGACTTTAATGAGGAACATACTTGTTAGATGAGTTGAGATTTGCTGTTCATTGATAGGTTTAATTTGCTGTCCACTCAATTGGCATGTCATGGAAAATTAAAATTGATGTTAAATTTGAAAAAATTAAATTAATGATTTTTCATGATGTGTTAATTTGCAATTACGTGGATGGCAAATTAGACAACAAAAAATGGACGACAAATCTCAACTCTTTTTAGATGACTTTCATCAAAAAGTTCTTCTAATCAAAAGTACATTCAGAAGATTATCTAAGTATGTTCAAAAATAGCTTTTTAGCCTTAAAAACATTATTTTAAAGGCCTTTTCAATTGGACCCTTGATAGATTTTTATCCTTTTCAATTGGACCCTTGATAGATTTTGATAAGAGTTAACGAAATGTGTGATTGAAAAATTGATAGAAGTTATAGATCTGAATTTTAGATTTAGTCGAAGTCAATAATTAATTCTCATAACACATTTTTTTGGGATTCAAAACATTTTAATCACATTTTATAAATTTTAATTAAAATCTATTAAAAATCTGAGGGTTAAAAGTTATTACGTTTAGTAGATATATTTTTTAATTGAACATTTGGACTCTCAGGCCCTGTTCTCTTTACCGTTTTCTGTTTTCGATTTTTCAAAATGGTGAAAACGTGTTCTCTTTCCTGTTTTCGAAAACAAATTTTCGAAAATGAAAAAAAAATTTGTGAAGAAAACACGAAACGACTTTTTTGCCGTTTTGGACGTTTTCAGTGTAAAACTTGAAAAAATTTATTTATTTATTTATTTTTTTTATTTGAGGAGGTGGTGTGGTGATTCTCAAAATTTCAAAAAAAAAAAATTAAAAATTAATTAATTTTTTTTTATTTTTTATTTATTTTGGTGTTTTGAAGTGGTGTTGTGGTGATTTTCAAAATTTCAAAAAAAAAAAAATTCATTTTTTGTTTTGTTTTGAGAAACTAACAAAAATAACATATTTTCAACAATTTAAAAACAAACACTCAAAGCACAAAATTCAAAATGAATTCAAAACTCAAAACACAAAACTAAAATATAAAGAGAATAACCCTTAGATTTTGAAAAAGTCTCAATATTCTTATGATGCACAAAATCGAGTTCGATTATCGATAGAATGAACAAATTTGTCTTTTCTTTAAAATTTGCTGTCATTGTTTTGTCACTATTCCGTTTTAGTGTCAGCGAGGAGTTGAGAAGAAGTTTACGGTTCATTTTGTAATATAACTTGGAGATAAAACTAAAGCAATATTTTCCATTTCCTAGTCACGACAAGAAAATATTTTGTTAAAAATGAAACGACTTGAATCACCTATCAATGGGCTAAAACTTCAGTGGGGCGGGCGCACCATCCACGTGGTGCACCTGCCCTATAATGATGCGCCACCTCGTCGAGGTGACCCACCACTTAGGGATGATGGTAGGCCACCCCGACGAGGTGCCTTCGACCTCCCCATAAAAGATTCTCTCCTTTCAATGAGCATTGTACTTTTAAAGTAGTTACTCATAATTATTTTAAAAAATAATATATATATATATTTTCAACGTTGTCTTCTATCGGTCACCCTCTTTGCTTTTGTTGGGAATATGACAAATTTGATGATGCGGTAAATAAAATCATTAGCTTTTCAAACAATCAGGAGTGACGATGAAGAAAGTTAACAAGAAAAAACTTTAAAAAAAAAGTACATTGGCTTTTTGAAAAAAATTTGAAGACCAGCGAATTCGATTTTTTACCCCATAATATGGACACAAAATAAAGATAAACTATGCCGGAGAAACATTTTTGTTTGCACAAAAAAGCAGATTTAGAGGATATAACAAATTCGAAGGAAAGAAAAATTCATTCATAGCATCGCATAGGTTTGGATGCACTTGCATCTTGATGCCCCTAGCACTGAATTCCAGTGTGTTAGTTGATTTAAGGCACGAGAGGACCGCTTCCTCTATAAACTAACAGAGACTTATCCCAGATACGATCGGTTCAGGATCATGGGAAATGCGTTGTACTCTTTCTTGGACAGGAATTGAAAACAGAGTACAAAAAATAGGATGATTTGACAGATTTTGATTGAGTGTTTTTGTTTCTTTTTCTTTTCCAACTTCCAATTATAAATTGCCAAATGTTTTCTGGAAACGAAAATCTGTCATTGAACCTGGATATCGAGCATGGTTGTATAAATTATCGTTTATTTTGTTAACTCTCATTCCATAAAAGACAATTTATATTGGAATAAATACAAAGGGTCAAGTCTCTGTTAGATAAGAAATAACAAAAAATGTTGAAGCAAAATACTCTAGCACTTAGCACATTAAATGCTAACTGAACAGATTCAAAGACTATCGGCAATCATTTTTTCCCATTATCATCAACTTTAGACTATGATAAAACTACCCATCCCAACTCCAGGATTATATTAAATCCTCCGGGTGACTTTCGACACAGGCCTAGGTTTGATTGAGTTTAGCATTTTTTCTTCTGGTCCAACTGATCCAACAATGTCATCAATGGTTTGAACACAAAAAAGATTTGAAGTTTATTTCTCAACATCTGTAGACTTCAAGGGGCAAAAAAAAAGGTCTTATGCTTTTGAAGATGGGAAGTCCACAAACTCGTAATGATTGTCGAATATTGCCGAGTTAAGTTTTTACTTTTGGACTTATAACCACTCAGGCACCCTTCTTTTATGGGGTGTTCTTATAGGTAACAATTGGTACTGGGAGAGACTTGAGGATGACCGATGGGTGACTTTGGGTGGTCTAGTACAAATAGATGACTAATTCCTCAAAAGTCGCTGGACCGTCCCATCGCCAAGTAAAGCTTGTGGGTTTAGAACCACTTGGACACCCTATCCTTAAAGTCGGTTTAAGGTTGAGTTCTACTTCTACTCAACGTGGTTGCAACAAATATTTAGCACTTCTAAAAAGCATCAAGCCAGAGAACCATCTTTAGATTCTTCTGATGAACCACAATGGAACTCCAACGAACATCCATCCTCGCCTCATTCTTAGCTCACAGACATCCATCTGCACCTCAGTCTTAAACTATGAATATCCATCTGTATATCCTTTATTCTTTCCTCGACATTAAAAAAACAAATTCCTCCCCTAATCAAATGAAATATAAGATTTTTTCCTGCTCAACAAATTATAGAAATCTGAGCTTAAACACTTAAGATGTGCCACGTTCTGCTAAGCATAAACTTTCAGCTTTCCCTGATTTCTTAACTTCTAAATTCAGCTTAAATTGAAACACCAAAAGATTCATTTCACATATTTCCAAAGCATATAATTTCTTCATAATCATGCAACAATAACAATGTAAATTGCTGAATGAACTTGTAGTTTGGCTCAGGCAGGAAACTATCACTGCAAATTTCTATAGACGAAATACCATTATAGGATTTTTGGTTGCGCTTAAATGCAGCTTTTTAAGCTTCCTTTTTTACCTACATTCCAATCGCCAATTCTACGGCGAATGCAACAGTTATGGCACAGTCGATTTCATCTACGGGAATGCAGCAGTTGTCATCCAGAACTGCAACATTCTCCCTAAGAAGCCCATGCATGGCCAACAGAGCTGTTAAAAGTTCTAGAGTAATTTGTAATCTTCATCTAGTCCAAATCCAAATTGGAAACTTCAACAACAAAAGAAGATTCAAAGAGTTCAAATCCAAATTGAATACTTTAACCAACAAAGACTTTATTCATTGAATGGTCAAAGGATAAGATTTTCAATTCAAATTGTATACTCAACTTATGTAAGCTGGAAATTAACATAGACAGCAGTCAATTCACATTCCGATGTTCTGCAATCTGAGAATAACATCAGGCAACATCCGTTTGACACTTTCAAACACAGCTGCAAATACATATGTTCCAACTGTAAATGATGAAAAATTTCAGCTTTTACCTAGTTGTAATTGTAGAGAATTAGTAAGACTAGTTTGCTCAATATTTTCTATAAATAGGGAGGTATCCATCTAGTGTTAGGTATGTAGAAGAAGTGAGAAAAATCTCTCAAAAAATAAAGAAAGAGTATGCTGTAGCAATTCCTTTGTAATTCTTCAAATTTCATAAGAAAAATTTCATATTTCTCTTATCTATTTCCTTCTACACCCTACAAATTTTGGTGTCAGAGCTTAGGCAAAATACATAAAGCAAATCCTACCAAAAGTTGAAACAAAATCAGCTCCAAAAACCACCGTAGCAGGAGGAGATTTTTAACAGAAACTAGGCAGCTAATGCAACAAATTCAGCAGCCTCCTTGTTCATTTATTCACCAAGTACCCATCTTTGAAGGTGAGCACTATGAATATTGGAGTAGTCAAATGCAAACTTTCTTCGGTCCCGTTTGGGAGGGATTTTGAGAATTGATTTTTTGACCGTTAGAAGAAAAGTGGGGTCCACCTGTGAGAAAAGAAGTCAAAAATTACGGCTGGAATAGTGAAATAACGGTAAAAAAATCAATTTTTTAGGGTAAAAAATTCCTCCCAAACAGACCCTTCATCTCTTTAGATTTATGGGATGTCATTGAAGATGATGAGATGGTAGACGATTCGACCGAAGGAGATGAAGAAGATCCAAAGTTACAAAAGAAATATAAAAAGAAAGATGCAATGGCGTTGCGATATATTCAACAAGGAGTTGGAAAATCAATTTTTCCTCATATATTTGGTGTTAAAAATGCCAAAGATGCAAGATCCTTGATAAAAAGAAAAATGTCATAGTGGCAAATGTTGAAATGAAAAACAAAACTTTTCGTCTCATGTTACCACTAGACAAAAATTGTGCACTTAAAATTGAAAATGAAGATTTGTCACATCTATGGCATTTGCGATATGGCCATTTAAATGGCAAAGGACTATAATTGCTTAAGGAGAAAAATAGGGTGATCGAGCTTCCTAAAATTCAAATGACAGACAAAGTGTGTGAAGGCTGTATATATGGAAAAATGTATGAGCTTCCATTTCCTAATACTTCATGGCGAGCAAAAATGCCATTGAAGCTTGTCCATTCAGATATTTGAGGACCAATGCAAACTCCCACACCTAGAAACAAGAGATATTTCATTATCTTTGTTGATGATAACACAAGGATGATGTGGATTTTCTTTCAATAAAAAATTTGAGACATTCTCTACTTTTCTCCAGTTTAAAGCACTTGTAGAAAGACAAAGTGGATTTCTAATAAAGACGTTAAGGATTGATCGTGGAGGAGAATTTCTCTACAATCCCTTCATTGAATATTGCAATGACAGTGACATTCAAAGGTAGCTGACAGTTAGTATCCACAACAAAATGAAGTAGCTGAGAGAAAGAATTGCACCATTGTTGAAATGGCAAGAAGCAAGCCAAAAGGCAAAGGAATTACAAATCTTTATTGGACAGAAGCTGTAAACATGGCAGTATATATTCTCAATCGATCTCCTACAAAAGTCGTCAAAAATAAAACTCCTTTCAAGGCATGACACAAAAAGAAGCTAAAGATAGATCACTTAAAAAATTTTGGTAGCATTGCCTATGCCTTCATTCCATCAAAAAATAGAGAAAAGTTTGATGAGAAAGGACAAAAACTTCTATTCATTGGGTATAGTGATGAGTCTAAAGGATATCATTTACTAAACCCAGAGACAAATAAAATAACAGTTTCCCAAGATATTGTGTTCGATGAAAACAAAACTTATGATTGGAAGGGAAAGCAAGTAATAAATTCTAGACCCTATCAATTTCATGATCCATCGACGTCTCAAATTTCCAACACTGAACAACACACAGCTCCAAATATTCCAACAATTGAAGAAAAATTAGAAACCCCTCCAAGAAAAACACGTTTACTAAGAGAAATATATGAATCACGGGAACTCGGATTATTCTCTTGTGAATCTCAATCATATGAAGAAGCTTCAAAAGACAAAAGTTGGACAGAAGCAATGAATGAAGAAATATCCGCCATTGACAAAAATAAAACTTGAGAACTCGTTGAGCTACCAGAAAGGAAGAGGACCATTGGTTTGAAATGGGTCTATAAAATCAAATACAATGAAGAGGGGTCAATTAAAAAATATAAGGCTCGGCTCGCGGCCAAAGGACATTCTCAACAACCAGGAGTCGACTTCACAGAGACATTTGCTTCAGTTGCAAGAATGGAGACAATACGTACAGTTTTGGCATTGGCAGCTCAATTGGAGTTAAAATGTTTTTCAGTTCGATGTAAAATCAGCATTCTTAAATGGCGAAATTCAAGAAGAAGTGTATGTTGAACAGCCTGAAGGATTCAAAATCAAAGGCAAAGAGGATAAGGCTTATCGTCTTCAAAAAGCATTATATGGGTTAAAGCAAACACCCCGAGCATGGAATAGCAAAATCAATAACTATTTCATCCAAAATGGCTTCAATGAAGCACAAATGAATCATCCCTCTATGTGAGAAACATAGAAAAAGATTTTCTTATCGTATGCCTCTACGTGGATGATCTTATCTACTTTGGAACAAATGAACAAATGGTGGATGAATTTAAAAAGAAAATGATAAAAGATTTTGAAATGTCTGACTGGGGACTCATGAGATATTTTCTTGGGATTCAAGTAAAGCAAAGGCCAAGAAGATTTTTTCTTTCTCAGGAAAAGTATATTGACGATCTTCTCAAAAAATTCAAAATGAGTGAGCGCAAGCCAGACTCTACTCCGATGGCCTTAAATGAAAAATTGCAAGTTTATGATGATGCAGAAAAAATTGATGTCACACTCTATAGGAAATTGATTGGTTCATTGATTTATCTTAATACAAGGTTAGATATTACATATTCAGTCAGCTTATTATCCAAATTCATGAATGAAACAAGTAAACTACATTATGCAGCAGCAAAAAATTTTTTGAGATTCCTTAAAGGAACTAAGAACCATGTCATGGAGTTTAAAAAGAGAATAATTGAAAACTTCTTAGCTATACAGATAGTGATTGCGCTAGATCAGTTGATGATAGGAAGAGCACTTCTGGATACATTTTTTTGTCCTAGAGCTCAAAAAAGCATAAATTTGTTGCTTTATCATCACCATAAGTAGAGTACATTGCTGCTACAGATTCAGCTTGCGAAGCTGTTTGGCTTAGAAAAATTTTGAAAGATTTGAAATTTGAGCAGGAAGGATCAACAACAATTTATTGCGACAATATGTCGACAATTGCGATGACAAAAAATTCAGTCTTCCATGCTAGGTGAAAGCATATTGAACTTCGACATCACTTTAGAAGAAATTTGGTAAATCAAGAAGAAATATGCATGGAGTTAATAAATACCAACGATCAATCGACCGATATGATAATGAAGCCAATGACGATTGATAAGTTTGAGAAATTCAAGAAGCATTTGAAGATTACAAATTAAGAGGGGATGTTAAAAGTTCTAGAGTAATTTGTAATCTTGTAATCTTCATTTAGTCCAAATCCAAATTAGAAATTTCAACAACAAAAGAAGATTCAAAGAGTTCAAATCCAAATTGAACACTTCAACCAACAAAGGCTTTATTCATTGAATGGTTAAAGGATAATATTTTCAATTCAAGTTGTATACTCAACTTATGTAAGCTGGAAATTAACATACACAGCAATTAATTTACATTCTGATGTTCTGCAACTGAAAATTACATCAGGAAGCAGCCATTTGACACTTTCAAACACAACTGCAAATACATATGCTCCAGCTGTAAATGATGAAGAAAAAATAGCTTTTACCTAGTTGTAATTGTAGAGAATTAGTAAGACTAGTTTACTCAATGTTTTCTATAAATAGGGAGGTATCCATCTAGTGTTAGGTATGTAGAAGAAGTGAGAAAAATCTCTCAAAAAATAGAGAAAGAGTGTGCTATAGCAACTCCTTTGTAATTCCTCAAATTTCATAAGAAAAATTTCATATTTCTCTTAGCTATTTCCTTCTACACCCAACAAGAGCACCATCAAAGCACAAGGCAAGATCGACCCGAATCAGAACACTGAAATTTCGATCCAAAACTGCACCATTTTGCCTGCAGGCAATCTCACTGGAGTCAACACATTCTTGGGGAGGCCCTGGAAAAATTACTCCACTACTGTTTATATACATAGCACGATGGGAAGTTTCATTCTTCCAAAGGGGTGGTAGCCATGGGTAGGCACAAGTGCATCAGACACCATATTTTATGCCGAATTCCAGAACTTTGGCCCCGGAGCTGTGTCCAGAAATACGGTCTATTGGACAGGATCGAAGCTTAATATTACTACGAAGCAGGCGGAAAAGTTTACAGTTAATTCATTCATTCATGGGCAGAAATGGCTTCCAGATGCAGGTGTTAGCTTCAAATCTGGCCTTTGAGACTGTACACTTGCAAGCTTTTTGAAGTTCTCCATGTTAACATTTTTATTTATTTATTTATTTGTATTGTCTATTTTGTTATTTCTTCTCTTCTTTCTTCCACCATGTTATACTTTTAACCAGTTGATTTGAAATCAAAATTGATACAATTTTATCTGAGTCACAATCTAACAAAAACCAAGTATAAAGATTAACGAGAACAGAAGAAGCTTAGGCAAGAATTAGCACGGCTTGTTAGCATAATGGGACTAAAAACGCTTGTGCTGATCTAAAAACGTCTCTAGAGGAAGCATATTTTTTTAGCACAGTAGATAATGAGGTGTGGTGTGAAAGCTAACGCTTGCAGGCATTGTTAAAAAAAAAAAAAAAAAAAAAAAAAAAAAAAAAAAAAAAAAAAAAAAAAAAAAAAAAAAAAAAAAAAAAAAAAAAAAAAAAAAAAAAAAAAAAAAAAAAAAAAAAAAATT
>NW_019236310.1:70125-72339 GCF_002742605.1 Olea europaea var. sylvestris
AAAAAAAAAAAAGACAAGTCTCAAGGGTCATTCAGCAATGAAACAGGTGCTCCAAAATAATAATCAGCAGCATAATGAAAATTGGCAAATGGTCACAAGAAGAAACAATATGTAACTTCAACATCAGTTGCAACAACAGTAATGCAGGGATATTAAGAAATGGTTGCCTGGGAAACAAGTCAATTACAATAATAAAGTCGAAATTGAATAAGCAAATGCGTGTGCCATGTTTCTGGGTCAAAAACGTATACACTCGCTATAAATATCAACAGTACAAAAGCCTGTCTAAATCAATGAGCCCTTCAAAGTGAACACCACGAATTCTGCTTCTCCACTTACTGATTAGCTTAACAAGGCCCTGTTTGGCACCCATTTTTATCAAAATGCATTTTTCTCTCTCTTCTTTTCAACCACACGTTCTTTATTAAAATAATATTACACGTAAATCAAAAACTTTTTCTTATTTTTCAACCACACATTTCCCATCAATTTACTATTAAAAAATTTATTTTCACATAAAAATTCCTACCAAACACCCTCCTAAAATAGACTTGTGCTTCAGAGAGTTCAATTAAAACAAAATCTAAATATCTCACTTTTTCTGTCTCTTATTACCAGAAAAGTCGCTTCTATTAAAGCTTCTTGTAAGATCATTCGTGGTCTCAGTCGTGTTCTGCTTCTTTAACCCTTTCCTCCCTCCAAATCCGAACCTCGAATCCCTATGTTCCCTATTCTTTATCTTTTTATCTGAGCCTTTTTTCCCCTTTCCACCACCCTGCTTTGCCTTCCCACCAGAACGATCTCCAGGAGCCACCCAAGGCCTCTTCCTATTCAGTCGATCAAATGGTTTTCCTTCTTCGAAAGCCAAATCAAGGTCACCACCTTTATCACCACCGGCAAACCCACTTTGTTGCCGCTGCTTCCTCCACTTCTTAACAGATTCAACGTCTTCTTTCTTCTGCTTGGCCCTCTCTTTTAGTTTCTGAGCTTGTATCTCTTTAGCTAACTTCTTGTTCTCCCTTGCCTTCTTTCTCTCCTCTGCCTCCTCAACCTTTTTCTTTTCTGCTAAGAGTCTGCCCTTAACTTTCTCCATATGAACATCAGATTTGACCATTTCGGCATAATAGTCAGAAGGCCTCAGAAAAGGAAGCCCCATCGACTGAAATGTTACCAAGCCCTGCCTCGCACCGCACCCTCTAGTGCCTGTGTGTAAAAAGCAAGCTCCCGTGTCAGGTCATCATTGACGTCCACTTCTTTTGCCTGATCAATATCAATTGAAAGCTTGTGTATCCATTCGACATTGGCAGGCCAGTTGATATCTCCAAGTTTATCAAGCAAACCTGTTGACCTCTAAAAATGGCTCTTCCAGGTGGCCAACTTGTAGCTACTCCACGTATTCCTCCCTACGAAATGAACAAACTGTCAGGCGCACACGGCCGGAACCAACGGAGGTGGCGGCCGTATACACTCCGACGGTCAAGTCAGGTTTGGGTGGTCGGAACAGTGTCCAGGGGCTACACAAATCAATCAGTCAATAAAGGGGGAGGAGAATATATAAACTTGTTATGGAGTGCTATCTATTGAGAGTTTCATTACCTTTGCCTCTGGCCAATCTTTGGGTATTTATAGGTGGTATGAACCGTGGGATGTGGAACACGTGTATACATCTGACGGTATGAAGCGTCTGCTCATAGGCGTCAATCAGCCGCGCTTGTAGAGTGGGCGGACAGTTTGTTTCCCCCGAGTTGAATTGACATAAAGTTGATAAGTCACATCAAATAGCTTTATGGGGGACGTCACATCAATTTAAACCTTATATGCAGAGCAAATCTTAAATTGGCAGCGAATCTTCTAACGGGGTCGGAGACGGGACACTTCGGCAGATCAGTGACAGGAATTGGTGTATCACTTCGGAGAGGCTTCGGGAGGTCGGAGTGGTTCCGAGGCTCGTAAAATGAGGCGTAACAAAACCTTCACGATTGTTTACAGCATTCTTTGAAGGTTCAGTTAACTTCACGTCTTCAGCTTCTTCTGATTCTGATCCAGATTCAGAGACCACAGGATCAGGTTCCTCCATCCCCACATCATTCACCATCTCCTCAATCGACATCAGTGTTTCTTCAGTTTGGAGAGATTCTGTTAGCAAAAAGAGGGAAAATAACACAACACCTATCAGCTAAATTAAGCACATCAAACAAGCAACAATATTTTTTT
>NW_019236310.1:73356-74148 GCF_002742605.1 Olea europaea var. sylvestris
ATGGTGGGCTCCTGGATGTTGTGGAAAGAGGCGTCATTAGGGGTGGAGATGCCTCTTTCCGTTTTCCAGATCCTCTATATTCCTAAGGTTACTGCCGGGGGGGATAAGACCCGGGGTTGGTACTACCTGACGTCATGGGGTTCCCACACTCCATTTGTGATCGATCTGCCGAGCTCCATCAAGGAATGGAAGAGCTCTTGGTGCTGGGCAGCGGGGCGATGGGACACAATGGAGGGGGACCCCCTGGCGCCTCTTACAGTCCCGGCGAAGTATTCAACACTTAGTGAGTATAGTAGTTGATATTTTGTTTCTCTTCGGCCGGGCTTGTGTTTAACAGATGTTTCTTTTCGCAGGTTCCCTCCCTCGGTGCGAGCTATCGACAGAGGACTTCGACATCATCTGTGTTATTTATCAGCTGCCTCAGAAGAAGAGGTCCTATCACAGGCTGATTCGGAAAAACATACACTTCGTCACTCACGACTTAATGGCGTCCCAAGGTAATAGGACCGGAGCCCACACTCTTTTAACCCGAGCTCCCTATACTTGTATTAATTCCACACTCGTTTCTTTGCAGATAACTTCAACAAGAAGCTGCCAGTACGCCCTGACTTCAAAACTATTCAGAAAATGATGGCTGAAGCAAGGGCGTTGAAGGCCTCCTCTTCTTTATATAAGAAGCAAATGGAGGAGCTGGTGGAGGCCAGTAAGAGACTTCAGCCTCCGACGGAGGAGGAGGTTCAGGAGGATCCGGAGGCCGACCTCCGAAGGAAGGGCAAGAAGAGTGCTGCCCCT
>NW_019236310.1:74177-76218 GCF_002742605.1 Olea europaea var. sylvestris
CTTCAACCCTCCCAGACGCCCAACTGTGGCGAGGCCACCCCCAGTTATGCGGCAGACAACTATTCCCATGGGGGTGGCCCTCCCAGGGAGAAACCCCACTGCTACGGAGCCTGTCGCTGCCCCGGACACGGCGCCCCTTGCGGCCGTACCTATTGAACATGTCCCGGGGCAGCAGAGGAGGAAAAGGGCCCGATCCAGCAAAGAAGTTGACTTCCTCGGCACTAGTTCAGAAGAGCCAGTAAGGGAGGTGCTGGAGGCTCTCCCTCCGGAAACAACTGCGGTGGCGGTGGTCCACAGCAAGTATTGGACCGAAGAGTGGAGGGACCACACCGCCTCCTGCACTGCTGAAGACTTGGTGGCGGCGAACAGCGCCTGCGTGGCCCGGGCACTAAGCACAAGTATCCAACTCGAGGGCTTGGTGAAGGATCTAAACTCCAAGAGGGAGGACCTCGCCAAGCGCCTCGAGGAGGCGATGCATTACGGGGACGCTGTGCGAGCTGCCCAGGCCAAAGCCGCCAAGGTAGAGGAGGAAAAGAGAGCTGCTGAGGTCCAGCTCGCTGCTTCGCAGGCGTAGGTGGAGCGGCTGAAAAAAGAGCTCTATGAGGTGGAGTGCCAGGTGGCTGTGGTGACTCGGCGGCTTGACCACGCTAACGAGCACCACAAGCTTGCCACCGATGCCCTGGAGGCCTCCAACAGAGAAAAAGCGGAGCTGACGCAGCAAGCAGAGGCCCAGTCAGTGGAGATTGACTCTCTGAGGGAGGAGTTAAAGTCTGCGGGGGAGGTGGCGGTTCAAAATTTTATTGATCACTTCGAAGACCACCCCCTTTACGACGACTTTGCCAACTTCTGGGCCTCGTGGAGTGCCCAAAGCCTACTGGGTCGGCTGAGGGAGGTGCACCCTACACTGGACATCTCTCAACTAGAGGCAGAGTTCGGGGGACCCACTGGAGGTCGGCCTGACAAGGTTACCGAGGAGGTTCCAGAGGCCCAGGAGGTGGCCAGTGCTGAAATTCCTCACACAGATTAGGGTTTCCTTTGTAATGGCTTCGGCCCCCCATGTACTTCAATTTCATGAAATGGAAAATTTTGTTAAATTTCTGTAAAGTTCTTTTGCTTCTGCTTCTTTGTATCTCTTTTTGTTTTATACTTGTATGAATGACAAACATTAGGCCAACTGCCTCGTGACGACGACCAGTTAACAATTGCGAATCGGTCTCCTTAAGCGAACACAAGTCTAAACACTTAAGTGAGTAGGAAGTGACCCCTTACCTTAACTTCTTAATAATCTGAGGCCAGACCAATTAGGAAAACACGAGGAAGCGTTTGTTCGTCAGCTAATAAGTGACGATCGAATCGCTCAAATGAACCTTTCGAAGAACTGAGGAAACCATTCCCTGGCTGATCCGGTTTGGAACTGAAAATTCATTACTGAAGATAAATTACACCACCCTTTACAAAGGTGATTCCATCACTTAATAATCTTTACAACCAATGTCAGATCAGGACAACCGATTTAGCTATGACGACCTAGGATCAAATTGGAACATTCTTGTCACTGATAGTATTTTCTCAAGTGCTCGATGTTCCACTTGTGAGGTAACACCCTTCCTGACATATCTTCGACCTCGAAAGTACCAGGTCAGGATTCTCCCTGAATGCGGTACGGGCCTTCCCAGTTTGGGCTAAAAACTCCTGACCCGGTTTGTTTCGAAGATTGGAACACTCTTTTGAGAACGAGGTCGCCCAAGCGGAGAGTTCTGTTTCTGACCTTGGAGTTGTAAAAGCGGGTCATCTTACGATGATATTTCGCCAAGGTCATCTGGGAAGCGTCTCTCTTTTCCTCAAGGAGGTGTAGTTCACTTATGCGCGCCTCATCGTTGCTGATCTCATTGAAATGTATCCGCCGATGTGATGGGACACCGACCTCGACCGGACTCATCGCTTCGGCTCCGTAGGTCATTGAGAATGGGGTCTCGCCCGTTGCGGTCCGGCAAGTCGTTCTGATGGCCCAGAGGACGTGGGGGAGTTCGTCAACCCAGGC
>NW_019236310.1:77123-108022 GCF_002742605.1 Olea europaea var. sylvestris
CAAAAAAAAAAAAAAAAAAAAAAAAAAAAGACAAGTCTCAAGGGTCATTCAGCAATGAAACAGGTGCTCCAAAATAATAATCAGCAGCATAATGAAAATTGGCAAATGGTCACAAGAAGAAACAATATGTAACTTCAACATCAGTTGCAACAACAGTAATGCAGGGATATTAAGAAATGGTTGCCTGGGAAACAAGTCAATTACAATAATAAAGTCGAAATTGAATAAGCAAATGCGTGTGCCATGTTTCTGGGTCAAAAACGTATACACTCGCTATAAATATCAACAGTACAAAAGCCTGTCTAAATCAATGAGCCCTTCAAAGTGAACACCACGAATTCTGCTTCTCCACTTACTGATTAGCTTAACAAGGCCCTGTTTGGCACCCATTTTTATCAAAATGCATTTTTCTCTCTCTTCTTTTCAACCACACGTTCTTTATTAAAATAATATTACACGTAAATCAAAAACTTTTTCTTATTTTTCAACCACACATTTCCCATCAATTTACTATTAAAAAATTTATTTTCACATAAAAATTCCTACCAAACACCCTCCTAAAATAGACTTGTGCTTCAGAGAGTTCAATTAAAACAAAATCTAAATATCTCACTTTTTCTGTCTCTTATTACCAGAAAAGTCGCTTCTATTAAAGCTTCTTGTAAGATCATTCGTGGTCTCAGTCGTGTTCTGCTTCTTTAACCCTTTCCTCCCTCCAAATCCAAACCTTGAATCCCTACGTTCCCTATTCTTCATGTTTTTATCTGAACTTTTTTTCCCCTTTCCACCACCCTGTTTTGCCTTCCCACCAGAACGATCTCCAGGAGCCACCCAAGGCCTCTTCCTATTCAGTCGATCAAATGGTTTTCCTTCTTCGAAAGCCAAATCAAGGTCACCACCTTTATCACCACCGGCAAACCCACTTTGTTGCCGCTGCTTCCTCCACTTCTTAACAGATTCAACGTCTTCTTTCTTCTGCTTGGCCCTCTCTTTTAGTTTCTGAGCTTGTATCTCTTTAGCTAACTTCTTGTTCTCCCTTGCCTTCTTTCTCTCCTCCGCCTCCTCAACCTTTTTCTTCTCTGCTAAGAGTCTGCCCTTAACTTTCTCCATATGAACATCAGATTTGACCATTTCGGCATAATAGTCAGAAGGCCTCAGAAAAGGAAGCCCCATCGACTGAAATGTTACCAAGCCCTGCCTCGCACCGCACCCTCTAGTGCCTGTGTGTAAAAAGCAAGCTCCCGTGTCAGGTCATCATTGACGTCCACTTCTTTTGCCTGATCAATATCAATTGAAAGCTTGTGTATCCATTCGACATTGGCAGGCCAGTTGATATCTCCAAGTTTATCAAGCAAACCTGTTGACCTCTAAAAATGGCTCTTCCAGGTGGCCAACTTGTAGCTACTCCACGTATTCCTCCCTACGAAATGAACAAACTGTCAGGCGCACACGGCCGGAACCAACGGAGGTGGCGGCCGTATACACTCCGACGGTCAAGTCAGGTTTGGGTGGTCGGAACAGTGTCCAGGGGCTACACAAATCAATCAGTCAATAAAGGGGGAGGAGAATATATAAACTTGTTATGGAGTGCTATCTATTGAGAGTTTCATTACCTTTGCCTCTGGCCAATCTTTGGGTATTTATAGGTGGTATGAACCGTGGGATGTGGAACACGTGTATACATCTGACGGTATGAAGCGTCTGCTCATAGGCGTCAATCAGCCGCGCTTGTAGAGTGGGCGGACAGTTTGTTTCCCCCGAGTTGAATTGACATAAAGTTGATAAGTCACATCAAATAGCTTTATGGGGGACGTCACATCAATTTAAACCTTATATGCAGAGCAAATCTTAAATTGGCAGCGAATCTTCTAACGGGGTCGGAGACGGGACACTTCGGCAGATCAGTGACAGGAATTGGTGTATCACTTCGGAGAGGCTTCGGGAGGTCGGAGTGGTTCCGAGGCTCGTAAAATGAGGCGTAACAAAACCTTCACGATTGTTTACAGCATTCTTTGAAGGTTCAGTTAACTTCACGTCTTCAGCTTCTTCTGATTCTGATCCAGATTCAGAGACCACAGGATCAGGTTCCTACATCTCCTCATCATTCACCATCTCCTCACTTCGCATCAGTGTTTCTTCGGTTTGGAGAAATTCAGTTAGTAAAGAAAGGAAAATAACACATAACACCTATCAGCTAAATTAAGCACATCAAACAAGCAACAATATTTTTTTTGCCGTGAAAGTCAAAAGTTAAAGCTCTGCACCATGGAAAACACTCAGATGAAAGCAGATGCTAAGCAAACCCAATTGCCACCGCTCAGGGCAGCACACAGGAGCAGCAGGGTCATCATTCTTCGACAATTGTATCAGTTTTATCTGTTATAAAATAATAAATGCTGGCATCCTTTCAAGAGGTAGCCTGTCATCTAATTTTTAGGAGGTGCTGTAGAATACCAAATCCATGAACAAGGTTCAAACCAGATTTTGATGCATGGGTCTCAGTCTATTCACAAATTTGAGAGAATTTTATGTTCTTACCTCATGGAAGTGGTTCTCTGACTACCCAAAGCCTCAAATCCTAATATTTCATATTAATCTAGCTTTAAAATATCAATAAAGCACGAAACAAAATAAAATGCTTTTCATGACAAGGTACGCTCTTAGACAGAACAGGAGATCCTAGGTGCACGTTCTCTGATTAGTCATCGTGATTAGTCATCGTGACAGAAGTAAAATTCATCTCAGGCCCAAAAATTACTTATGTAATAAGCCTTATATATAAATAGACTTCCATCGCAATGCGGATCCAGGAATTTTTGGTGAACGGGCTAAAATTTAAAAGTCGATGTAATAAATTTTTGCAAGCAAGAGGGTCATGGAGAAGATGAATTTGAAGTCCAAGATGTTGATGGAGATTTAGTAATCTCAAGGTCTAATCTATATGCTCTTCTACCTCCACTTAAAAAGGATGACATTCGTAAATTCAAACAAGAAAAATCCCTTCAACAATATGAAAAAGATTCAAACTAATGAATTGCCACCTTGATTCGCAATATAGTAATGCCAAGTCATCTCGACTCAACAATGGGTTTGAATTCAAGAACTTAACCAGATGTTTTCACATAGAAAACTCAAATCAGTAAAAAAAATGACAAAACTCTGCAAACAAACTTAGGCCCCATTTGTTTCCCATTTATTTGAAAATAAGAATGAAAAATGTAATCATTACGGTCACACAAAAGATAGAAATTCAAATATGATGGCTTGATGTGATGGATAATTTTAATGGAGAACGAATGAAAAACAAACAGGCTTAAACAAAATTACTACAGAACCCTAAACCCTCGAAAATACTTTGGAATTATAAGCAAACTTTTTGATTGATTAAAAGCTGAAAAATGGTCAAAACAGGCCAAAAGTAAAGAACCCTTCAAAACCCACAAAGGAAAAGGAAAGAAATTAGTATTTCGGATCAGACACTAGAAAATCCTTAACAATCTTGAAGTTATCGAAAGTGTGAAAATCCCAGAACTGTTGCACCAGAATGGACCCTTTGGTCTACCTGCAGTGGATATTTCAAGAATCATGTGAATGCAAAAAAGAAAACCCAAAAATCCTAAGATTTCATAACATAGGATTTGTTTGAAGAAAGGTGTAAGTATCTGGCTCCCCAGTTCGGCAATTCCACCTTCGGCTTCCTTGGTTGCCGGCTGCCCCTCCCCGTTTGCCCAGCAGAAACAAAAAAATTCTATTTTTCAAAAACCCACACTCAACAATAATCAATATTAACAAAAAATATATATAAAAAATGGTCCAAGTTTAAAATATAAGAAACTAAACATCGAAATCGAAAATACTTACCAGTTACCACTTACCGGGTTGGAGTCTTGGAGAGGAATTGAATGGCCGTTGCTAATGGAGGGGAGAAAATAAAATTACTTTTAGGGTGCGTTTGATTACAAGTAGGAAAATTACATGGAAAGAAAATGAATTCCAAGGAATTGAATTACCTAGAAATTGTTTTCATGGAAATTGTAAATTATTGTGTTTGATTGTATAAATTTTTCACGTGGAAAATGTTGAAGTAAAAGTATTTTTTGATGTTCGTTTGACTTTGTTTTACGTGAAAATTGTCAATTTCAGGGATATCCTCTTTTACAATTATTCCTAAAATTTGTTCCCATTGCCAACAATTAAAAAAAAATAAAAAAAGCAAAAAAAAAAATAAAAAAAAAGGTGGAAAACCAAAAACCACCTATCCTCTAGGAAAAAAAAAGGTGGAAAATCACGCTTTAAGGTGTTGTACCTAGAAATTCATGGAAAATCAATTCCCTGGAAAATTTTGTCAATCAAACAGGCCAAAAGTGGAAGTTGGAATTCGAATTCCAAGTTCCATGGAAAATTTCGTGCAATCAAACGGGGCCTTAGGTTTGTGTTTGAGTTAATTTAAATTTTTGTTTGGACAAAAAAAAAAAAATGGAGTCGGGTCAATTACTTATTTTGTTGGATTGGACTCATTAGTTTGTGTGAATAAAGGCTATTCAATCTTTGTTTTCTTTTTTTGTTGGACACGGAGTGTTCAATCAATTTGAATGGGCTCAATAGAAAAAAAAAGTGGACTAACTGGATCTGGGCTTGGGCGAGCAAGGGCTGTAGTCCGGGCCAGCCCATGCCTGGATCCGCCCACCGGCATTCATATCGCCATCAACGTGGAATCAATTTTTGAAAAAAAGGGGCATGTCCGGCCTCGGAAAGAAGGCGAAATCCCTGGACTGCCCTCATCGGAATCTGAAATTTCAACTATTGATAGTGGCTCCAAATCCGACGGGTTCATAATGGAACAACCGGTAATGAATGATGTGAAGAAGGAGAGAAATTGGACTGCTGACCTGGTGGCTTCTAGCGGTGGGGCTTAGGCGCTGGCGGTTCTGCTGAATAAGGCTCTGTTTCCAGTTAGGGTTCCTATTACTTTTGCCCTTACACCTCCGGTCGCAACGTTTCTTGCCCGCCAGAATATTATCAAGAGCAATGTATAATCTTCCTCTTATTCTTTATTTTAGCTATTTGTTACGACATTATGTTCTGTTTTCTGGTATGTGGATTGGAATAATTACAGAGGAGCATACATTTGGTCGTGAATTATATGTCTTGTTGTTTAATTTATTTATACATATGACCGTGGGGAATGGTTGATGATAAAAGGATACCACTTCAGTAGCAGTAAAGAGTTTGGGCTTGTTTGTTACTGAGAGTCCGTTTGGTGCACATTTTTTAGATGAAAATGCATTTTAAACATCATATCGCGAGTCCCCCATTAGAGTGTGGAAATCAAAAATTGTGTACTGATGTGACGGAAAAAATGCATTCTTGGCTCCAAAAATGAGTACCAAACAGGGGCTGATTTTTAGAATCAATTTTTTGATTGTTAAATAGAAAAGTGGATTAGAAAAAGTAAAAAGTGACGATTGATCAAGTAACGATCAAAAAATTGATTTTTTAATTTGAAAAATCAAAACCAAACGAGGGCATAATCAGGGAATTAACACCCCTAGAGACCTCACTATCGATTTCTATTAGAGTCGTGAGACGAATATTTCAAGAAACCTTCCATATTTTTGCAAGTGTCATGTAGTTAGAGAGAACTCCATGTTGCACAGGAAGGACAACAAAAAACTAAGCCTTATTCTAGGAAATCTGGAGTGGGCTATAAATTCGTTTTTCATCAATCTATTTGTTTTATGGCTAAGGGAAAATCTAAGTCTTTAGAAGAGAAACAAAATTAAGTTAAAGCATAAAGAAGGGGAAAACTTGTCAAAAAATCTTGCCTTTTTTTGTCATGTTATGGCCCTGATCCTACCTTTCTTGACAAAAAAAATAAGGGAAGAACAGAGAGAAGAAAAGAAAGATACTTAATGAAGAGCGGAATATAAAAAGTAGAGATCCATACAAACTTCAGTTAATAGTAATGTTTAATAGATACATAATCCTAGATACTCTCATCAATCTAGGAATCACTTATAAGCATATATTGACAATATATATATATATATATATTTTTTTTTTTTTACTTATTTTAAAGCTTTTGATTAAAGAAGAAAGCAACAAGAATTGTCTCCTTTTATTTGACACGGTTTTCATTTTATATGTGGAAGCTGGTTAATATGTTGAATAATGCTTTTCAACAATCGTCCTTTATGACATATACATGGTATCAAATAATTACATGTCATGTGTATGCCACACAATGCGACTTTTATAGTGAACGACTACGAATAACATTACTCTAATATATTGGTAGGTGAACAACAGAAAATTCATGAAAACAGAAAGAGAGAGAAAGAACTTAAATCAGACTAGACGGCATTTTAGCTTCTTTTCTTGTTTAATACTTTCTCCATAATCCTTTCACTTACGTCGAGATATTATTTATTGTACCATGATAGAAAATAATAGCGAGATACGCACATCACAATATTTATAAATTAACTTCACTCATTTTATCATTAATATCGTCCTATAATTTACAAACAAACAAGTATCCGAATCTGTGTCATTTCAATTGTAATATAAATGTGTATAATTAGCCAATGACATATAACAATTTTTTTCCCAGTATTTATGTATGTACATTTTGTGTGAGCACGATAACATACGAACCTTAACAAACCTCAAAATCGATTGCTCATTTTAGTTTAATTTTTTCCTGTGCCACAGCTACCATATGTGTCATATGTAGAATCAAGCGTGTCACCTAAACTTGAAACATTTGACAGTAAATTTATTTGTAAGTTACTTATTTTAGAGCATCTTAAAAGTTACTTTTGAAAAAAAAAAAAATTGATATAAAATGAGTTAATCAAACATATTTGATGACAAAAATAACTTTCTAAGTATCTTCACTCACTCCATTTTTAAACTATATTTTAAGGCTTGTTTGATTTTCATTTATTTGTTTTACAGTTTGTTAAGTGATCATTTTTAACAACACATTCACGTGCTAAAATATTTACACGTTTTCCCAAAAAAAAAAATCTTTACTTTTTAACTAGACATTCCCCTAAAAATACTATTCAAAACTATTTTTTCCCCTATATATGGGAATCAAACATGCACTTTATGTTTTAAAGTATAATTGAATTATTGTATTTTTGGCCGATCTCGATTCTTGTAATGTGGAGTTTTCATTACTCATCTTAGGGTTTAGATTGATTTGATTTTTACTGCAAAGCTTGTGAATTTAACATTCAGTTTAATCAATTAAATTATCAACGTTAATTTAATTGCAGTCATGCTACATACTGACGAAAATTATGGATGCTGGTCATATAAAATCTATACGTGGGATTTGAGGGTCAATAAAGCCAGTCAAATAGGCTAAAAAATAGGAATTTAGAGACAGACTAATTTGGCAAAAAATGGTTGGCAGTTTTTTATTTTTTATTTATTTTTTAATTTTTCAAAGTGTTCAATCATGCTTTGATACATGTCTACCCTGTTTTTGAGCCCCTCTAAGTGGCATTGTTGTTGAAAAATTCTAAAGCCTTTGGCTATGGTGGATTAGACAAGAAAGTCAGACTAAGAGAAACAAATCACAAAACATATTCATACAAATGACACTCGACAGATTACTATTATGAGTAAAAGTTAATAATTGACTTTGAGCTTACAAAAGTTAGTTTTACTAATCCTAATAAGATTAGGGTTTTCATGACCTATGGCTAATTTGAATTGTCAAAATCGAAAATCGTGGTTAACCTAATCGAAAGGGGGAACTGATGGTGCAATGAGACGGATATGATTTTTGATTTTAATGAACCGGTTAGGAGATGTGCGGGTATAGTATTTATGTCGTCGCCCCGAATCGAACCGATTACCCGTTAAATTTTTTTTTTTTATCTAAATAGTAATCCAATGCAAAACATGTATAAAAAAATATCTAATTTTGCAAACTCCACTAGGGCCTTTTTTCTTCCTTTGCAGTTACACATGATAATTATCAACTCACTCGCTCTTGAAGCGAACTCAATCAACAATTTCAATTTCAAAAAATTTATTCTCTTACAGTAAATTTGATCATTTGATTAGTTTTAGGCATCTGGATTGACTTGAATTTAAGTATACATAGTCTTTGCCTTTCTTGATTTTGTCATCAGTAACCTAGACATTATCCTTAGCACCATAAATCGCCGCCCTTTTATAGATGTACCTCTATCGACCCTTTGTACAATTTTGATCTAGTAAGTGATCAACAATACAAATTTTTTGAAGTACTCCAATATAATTCACTCGACTATTAGCCGATAGCTATCATATGTGACTTTTTTTCATAATTTTTTTTTTCAATTTGATGACTGGACGTATGAAAAATAATTTATTTTCATGGTTATTAACCGTCCCGGACCAAATCGAAATCGACTTACGTGATTATGGTGCGGTTATTGTAGGACAAAAAAATTGGTGATTCGGTGATGGCTTTGATTGAACCGACCTTGAATTGAACTGTTGCCAACCGTATTATTCCTTACTAGCACAAGAGAAACAAGCGAAATTTTTAAGTGCATGTTTGGTAGAAATTTTGAAAATTGATTTTTTGACCATTAGAGATAAATTTTTAAATGCTTGTTTGGTAGAGATTTTGAGAATTGATTTGTAATTGCTAATCAAATGCAAGTAATGAAAGATGACAATAGATTTGCTGAAAATTCGTCAAAGAATATTCCTGTCATTTTACAACCTGTCTTTGAATTATCCAAATCTAGTGGGAATTCAATTCCATAAAATTTAGCCAGCCTCACTAGACGTTGGAAAGGGTGAATAAGACAAAGGCACTTAGCTCTATTACCTCTTCTCCACTAGAAAGTCTCAAAAGATCTCTAGACACTTCATCTGAAAAAAGCAAAACTATTCCAACGTCTAAAAGACTGAAGAGTAAAGAAAAATCCCAGGATTGGAACTACGGCTTCAACTTCTAGATTTCGGTGGTGGCTGATACTCAGTCCCACCGATCACCATGAAACTGTTGAGCTGGAATGGACGAGGGTTTAGTAACCCTCGTGGCATTCGTGCTCTTTTTAACCTCATCAGAAAGGAAGATCCCGATGTTTTGTTCTTGTAAGAGACAAAAATGAACACAACAAAAATGAAATTTTGCCGAATAAAAATGAAGTTCTACGGTTGTTTTAATGTGAAGGCAGTGGGGCGTAGTGAAGGAAGTACAAACCTATGGAAGCTTGACGTTCACTTAACTATCATCAGCTACTCAAAAAGCCATATTGATGCAAAAATTGACTCACTAGCTGGTTTTTAACAGGCATCTATGGCTACCCAATACCAGTATATGTATGGAAACCTGGAATCTATTGTGGAGTATGAAGAGGGACCCTTCAGAGCCATGGCTTGTCTTTGGCGACTTCAATGAAATTTTATCTAATGAGGAGAAATGGGGCAGCCGAGACAGACCTCGACAACAACTGGAAAGGTTCCAACAAATGCTCTTTGATTGTGAACTAAGAGATCTCAGTTTTAAAGGGCCCCATCACACTTGGTACAATGGAAGGCATGACTCAACACAGATTTTTTAAAGACTTGACCATTTCACTGCCAATGCTTCCTGGTGTCAATTTTTTTTTCAGAATCTACAGTTACTCATGGCTCCACTGCATATTCAGATCACCTGACTCTTTAGGTCCAGCTTTACGTTAATCACCAAACTCCCAAAAGACCTAAACCATTCTGATTCGAATCAATTTGGATTGGCGAAATGGCATGCACTGATATTATACTTGATAAATGGTCCGATTCTAGCCCCTAGGATCTGGAAAATATTAGGTGTTGCAGCAATTAGCTCCAGTCTTGGAATATATCCAAATTCGGTAAAGTGCAAGTGAAACTTAGCAACGCTAAAAAAAGCTTGCGCAGATTCAAAAGCAGGATCCTACAACTATAAATTCAAATGATCTTCGACAAGCCACCGAAGAAGTACAAACTTGGATGGATAGAGAAGAACTTACGTGAAAACAAAGGTCTAGGGCTCCTTGGCTTGAAGAGGGTGACCAGAACACTCGTTTCTTCCATGCAAAAGCTTCCCAAAAAAGAAGGAAAAATACAATTACAAGAATCTTTGATGACCAAGGAAATTGGCAAGAGAGAGAGGCATGCAACCACATAATAATCCAATACTTTTCTGATTTGTTCACTTCTACAGGTTCAAAGAATCAAGCAGCTATTTTGGAGAACATGAAATGCAAAGTAACTCCTGAAAGAACAATGAACTGATCTAACCTTTTACAGCAACCGAAGTCTTCCAGGCTTTGAAAGAGATGCATCCGACTAAAGCCCCAGGTCTTGATGGTATGCCTCCTATTTTCTATCAAAATTTTTGGCCGCATATTGGTTCCTCTATTAAAAATGCTTTATTACATGCTTTAAATACCAATGAGTTCCCTCGAAATGTAAACCATGCTTTTATTACACTTGTTCCCAAGATAAAAAAATCCTCAGATCGTCAAGGATTTCAGACCAATTAGTCTCTATAATGTCCTGTATAAATTGGTGTCAAAAGTTGTGGCTAACAGGATAAGAACAGTACTACCTGTGGTGATTTCAGAGACACAGTTAGCTTTCACTAAAGGGTATCTAATTACAGATAATGTGCTTGTGTCCTACGAAGTACTTCACTTCCTACGAGGAAAAAAGAAGGGCAAGAAAGGCTACATGTCTCTCAAGCTTGACATGAGCAAAGCGTATGATAGAGTTGAATGGTCTTTTCTCGAGGTGACCATGCACAAATTGGGCTTTCATGAAAAATTATCAGACTGGTGATGACATGCATTACTATTCCCTCTTTCTCGACACTCATCAATAGCTATCTCATGGGTCGCATTATCCCATCAAGGGGGTTGAGGCAAGGGGATCAAATATCGCCTTATCTACTTCTCTTATGTACCGAAAGATTAACTAGCTTATTGAATGTGGCGGAAAGGAATAAAATGGTGAATGGTATTCAAGTGTGTAGAGAAGCTCTAAGTTTGAATCAATTTCTCTTTGCGGATGACAACCTGATATTCAGTGAAGCAAATGAAGAAACTACTACTTGACTACAAGCTCTCCTTAGTAGCTATGAAGATGCCTCGGGTCAACAATTGAATAGAGATAAAACCTCTATGGTCTTTAGTGCAAATGTAAAGCCAGACAAGTAGTAAGAAATTATGGCTCTATGGAATGCTCCTCAAATACAACAATATGAAAAGTATCTGGGATTACCACCTATGATTGGTAGATCCAGAAAGCGAGCCTTCAATGAAATAAGACATAAAGTTTGGGTGATACAAAGTTGTAAGAGTGGTATGTTTTCCCAAGCAGGAAGAGAAGTCCTCCTAAAATCAGTGGCTTTAGCGATCCCCTTCTTTGCTATGAGTTGCTTCAAACTACCCTCCACATTATGCATTAAAATTGAAAGGATGATGGCTAGATTTTGGTGGGGCCAAAGAAAGGAGGGACAGAAAATCCATCGGCAATCCTGGAATACAATGTATACATCGAAATCTATGGGAGGAATGGGCTTCAAGGAGTTGGGAATCTTCAACATGGCTATGCTTGGAAAACAAGCTTGGAGGCTATTGCAACACGTTGACAGCTTAGTTCACAAAATATTCTCAGCCCGTTACTTCCCTGGATGGAACATTCTTAAAGCATCTATTGGTGGTAATCCCTCTTATGCTTAGCGTAGAATCTGGGAGGCTAAAAATTTATTGATACAAGGGGGAAGATGGGTTGTTGGAGATGGTAACGCTATACACATTCTAAATGATAACTGGATCCCAGGAGTGAAAAATCTAAGGAGGGAGTTGGGAATCAATTTTCAACAACATCACAATCAACAACTTGAAAGTCCAGTGGCTTCATTGATTGATCCAAACTTGAAGTGGTGGAATTTGAAAGCTTAGGGCTCTATTCAATCCAAAAATTGTTAAGGCGATACTAAAATTGCACCCAAACCCCTTGGGAGAAAAAGATTACTGGTCATGGGAACATGAAAAAATCGGAATTTATTCTGTTAGCAATGCATATAGATTCTTCAAGAATTGTCTAACGCCAGATCGTGGCAGCTCCTCAAATGCGGCTGAAAGAAAGAAAATTTGGGATATTGTTTGGCGTCTAAAGATACCCCAAAAGGTAAAAAAAATTTGCTTGGAGAGCTTGCCAAGAAAGCTTGCCCTCAAAACAAAACCTGATTTGAAGAGGAATATCTATTGCCACTCAATGCTATTTTTGCGACTACCAAATAGAAGACCTATGCCATGTTCTACTCAACTACCCTTCTACTCGCCAACTTCTAACCAGTCGGTTTCCAGCGCTACAGAATAATGATTATCTGGGAGATTTGATGCAAGCAGCTATGGATATAATGGCAAAAGACTCAAAGGATGCTCTCTCATAATTTATACTCATCACTTGGAGTTTTGGGATTCGTCAAAACAAAATGGTTCATGACCAGCTGAACCTTCCACCGCAAGAAGTAATTGCTCCCACTTTAGCCAAAAAAACTCACTTTTGAAATAGTTCCACCCCTCAACTTTTCCCTTGGATCACCTTACCACAAATATAGGTGGTCCTCACCACCTAAGAAAGCGTTTGAACTAAATACTAATGGCGCGCTATTCTTTGACTCAAATTAAGGTTGGGATTGGAATCATTTTACGAGATCACGTGGGAGAAACAATTTTGGCTGCTAGTATTAGGAATTGTATATAAAGTAGTAAATAGCTCAATTTTAGTTAGGTAGTTAACAAGCTGGCACTTGTTTAGTTAGTTAGTTAGTCCAGCTCATTTTCATTTTGGCACCAATACTTGCCACTATTTATAGAGACTTGTATGTTCATTTTTCTCCAGATTTTCAGAAACAATAAAACAAGATTCTTCATTCAAATATCTGATATGGTATCAGAGCTCTATTCTGCAATATACTCCATTTCATCTTAATCTTATAATTGAAGTCTAACTACATACAATCTGATATGGAATCGATGGAACCTGGGAACAATTCCGCTGCACAATCAAACACAAGCAAATCGGTAGTTGATGAATCTTCAAGTCCTTATTTTCTTCATCACTCCGATAGTCCAGGATTGATGCTTGTGTCTCAACAGCTCACGGGAGAAAACTA
Organism: Olea europaea var. sylvestris; assembly: GCF_002742605.1. Taxonomy (NCBI): domain Eukaryota; kingdom Viridiplantae; phylum Streptophyta; class Magnoliopsida; order Lamiales; family Oleaceae; genus Olea; species Olea europaea. The sequence goes on from NW_019236310.1 coordinate 90,289, forward strand.
TGCCTCTTGGAGCCGTGCAATGGCGATTGCATTATCGGTAAAGAATAAACTCGATTTTGTTAATGGAACCATTACTAAACCAGAAGGTACAAACTCAGATCTAATCAATTTTTGGATTCGAAATAACAATATGGTTATATCTTGGATCTTCAATTCAATTTCAAAGAAGATTTCAGGCAGTATAATATATGCCACTTCAGCATATAAGATCTGGAATGATCTCAAAAATAGATTTCAGCAGAAGAATGGTCCAAGAATCTTTCAATTGAAGCGAGATCTGATGAACTTCGCACAAGATCAGGATACTGTAAGTATATACTTCACCAAGCTCAAAACTATTTGGGAAGAATTAGCCAATTATCGTCCTGCATGTACTTGTGGAAAATGTACTTGTGGAGGAGTGAAAGAACTGGATAAACATTATCAAATGGAGTATATAATATCCTTCCTCATGGAACTTCGTTATTCGTTTTCTCAAATCATAGGACAGTTGCTATGATGGATCCTCTACCTCCAATAAATAAAGTATTTGCTTTGATCTCACAAGAAGAAAATCAGAGAACGATTGGCACACAAATGGTTAATGGGAATGATCTAACTGGAGCACCTACATTTGCCTTTAAATCTGAATCGATGAGGACATCAATTGCATCAGGATCTAAGACTGCAAATATTAAGAAGAAAGAGAGATCTTATTGCACACATTGCAATATTCATGGACACTCAATTGATAAATGCTATAAAATTAATGGATATCCTTCTAGTTACAAAAAAAGATCGGGATCTTACAACAACAATTTCTCCAGATTTAATCCAATAAATCAATTTTCCATACCATTGCGGGCACATAATGAAGGTAAGCTGAATAGTCCATAGCAGTTTGGTATTGGAAACTTCGTTCAGAACTTGAGTTCTGATCAATATCAACAATCGATGTCCATGCTATCTACACACCTGGCATCAAGTTCAAGTACAACAGTTTCTGGTCGTCACGATACCAGTACTGCATTATATAATGTAGGTATTAGCTACTCTATTTCAGCTGATCCTATTTTTGCTTTTAAAGAAATCTGAATAGTGGACTCAGGAGCTACTAAACATGTATGCTCCATTGATAATGCATTCATAAACATGAGACTTATTGAAGATTCAAATGTGACCTTACCCAGTCATGTATAAATTCCGGTTAAATTGTGTGGGGATATCAGATTAAATTCAAGACTTGTGCTGCGTGATGTATTATTTATCCCACAGTTCAAGTTCAATCTGTTGTCGGTTAGTGCATTGACCACTGATTCTCAATTCTCATTATGTTTCTTTCATGATGGATTCATCATTCAGGATGCCAAAACCAAGAGGATGATTGGCAGGGGTGATCGAATGCAGGATCTATATTTTCTGGATACAAGAATTTTGAATTTCACTTCTATCACTTTTGTCAATAATGTGTCTACCCATGTATGGCATAACAGGCTATGTCATCTTTCTTTTAAAAGATTAGAATGTTTGAATGAACAATTGTTATATGATGTCAAAAAATCGGACAAACGGATGCCTTGCTATGTTTGTCCTCTTTCTTAACAGAGGAGATTGTCTTTTGAGTTGAATAACAGGTTATCAAACAACCTCTTTGATCTTATACATTGTGATATATGGGGACCTTACCATGTGACCTCACATTCTGGACACAATTATTTTCTGACCTTAGTAGATGATTGTTCTAGATTTACATGGATATATCTGTTTAGGAATAAATCAGATGCTAAGACCATCATTCCTAGATTTTTCAGCATGGTACATACCTAATTCAATGCTAATATAAGAATGTTCAGATCTGATAATGCTAGTGCACTAGCATTTACTGAATTTTTTGCTGAAAAGGGAGTCATACATCAATATAGTTGAGTGGAAAGACCACAACAAAACTGACGTAGCGGAACTATTATAGGGAAGATGAACAATCACAAATTGAGAAAATTCTCAAGGAAGATTTTATTGAATTCAAGAACTGCTGCCTCTAAAGGCTTACAACTGATTAAATAGAAGAAAAACCTAGGAGAATCCAGAAAATAAAATAAAATAAAATAAAATAAAGATATTTTTTTCCAAAAATGGAAAATATGAGATGATTACTAAGATGGAAAATACTTATCTTCAGGATCATCCTCCAACAAACGGAATCTAAATCCGAATTTCATGGAAAGAGATATTGCAAAAATGAAAATTACTATAAATAGCAAAAACGATTAAACGAGGGCCTAAACGATGGATTTTGCCCGAAATTGGCTCGACTCCAGTCAAATTAGACTAGCGATTTGCCAAAACGATCAAACCCAAAGTCATCATGAAATCATTTGCCCCCTTTTGCCTTGTGATGGTCTTATCTTGCCATGAACTCTAATCCCTTATGCACTTCATCATTCTCCCCAGGGTGGGAAAAATTCGCCCTCGAATTTGACGGGAAAGGAGCTTCATCATCATCATCAGAATTATCACCATAAAATGGCACCAAATGCTTGATATTGAACACGTTGGAGGTACGAATATGGCTGGGCAGCTTTAAACGATAAGCATTCGGATTGATATTCTCAATGACCTCCAATGGACCAATCTTCTTCGCAGTAAGCTTGTTGTATTCATGAGCAGGAACATGATCATTTGTTAACACTGCCCAAACAAAGTCACCTACCTCAAACTCAACATGTCGGTGTTTGAGATCCGCAGCACGCTTATACTCAGCGACAGCAGCCTACAGCTGATCATGAGCCTGTGAGTAAACCTGCTGTAGTTGTTGAATAAAGTCTTCGGCCTTACTATGCATTTTAACAGAAGTAGAAACTGGAACCAGATCAAGAGGACCACGAGGAACAAGGCCATACACCACCTGGAACGGACTAAAACCTGTACTTCGGTTAACAGCATGATTGTGAGCGAATTCTGCTTGACACAACTTCTGATCCCAAGACTTGATGTGATCACCAATCAAACAACGTAGTAAATCACCTAAGGAACGGTTAACAACCTCTATTTGACCATCTGTTTGAGGGTGATATGCACTGCTGAAGTCCAGCCGTGTATTTACAGAGCGCCATAGGCTGCGCCAGAAGTGGCTGAGGAAACGAGTATCCCGATCGGACACAATAGATGTAGGCAGTCCATGAAGGCGATAAACTTCACGAAAATACAGTAAGGCTACATTGACAGCATCTGTAGTCTTCTTGCAGGGGATGAAATGTACCATTTTTGAAAATCGATCAACCACTACGAAGATTGAATCAAAACCACGCTGAGTCTTGGGATGTCCCACAACGAAATCCATGCTCACATCTGTCCAAGGCTGGGTTGGGATAGGTAGGGGCATATACAAGCCCGCATTGGTCGCTTTGGCCTTAGCCAAGTGACAAACCCGACAACGCTCCACAAACTTGCTGACATCTTTGCGCAATGATGGCCAAAAGTAAGAAGCAACAACAAGCTGCAATGTCCGGTCACGACCTACATGGCCCTCATTATGCAACTCTTGAATGATCTTCAACCTCAAACTGCCCTCTGGAACGCACAACTGATTGCCATGAAAAAGAAAACCATCAACCCATGTAAACTCCGACTGCACACCCTTCTGCAACTTCTGGACAACATGGGAAAAGTATGGGTCAGTAGCATATAAGTCACACAACCTGTCAAAACCTGAAACCTCCACTTGCATTTCTGTAAGGAGCGTTTGGCGCCTACTCAATGCATCTGCAATTTTATTAAGGGCACCTGCCTTGTGCTTGATCACAAAAGTAAACTGCTGTAGATAAGCAATCCAAGAGGCATGTCTAGCAGAAACCTTATCCTGAGTACCAAGGTGCTTAAGGGCATCATGATCCGTATACAAAATGAACTCCTTATGGAACAAATAGTGACGCCAATGTCGAACGGCCTGGACTATTGCATAGAACTCCACATCATAAGTTTTATACCGAGACTTCGAGCCAGAAAGCTTCTCACTGAAATATGCAACAGGGCGGTTGTTCTGACTCAGCACACCACCAATACCCACTTTCGAAGCATCACAATGTAGCTCAAATGGTTGGGTAAAGTCAGGCAACACCAAAACTGGAGCAGTAGTCAACTTCTGCTTAATAAATTGGAAAGAAGACTCTGCCTCGTGAGTACATTGAAACCTACCATCCTTCATGTAATCTGTAATTGGTGCCATGATGCTACTGAAATGCAATATAAACCTGCGATAGAAGGAAGCAAGGCCATGAAAACTCCGCACCTCGGTGACAGTCTTGGGTTGTGGCCATTAACTTATCGCCTCTACCTTAGATGTATCAACTGCTAACCCCACCTTCGACACCAATAACCCAGGAACGCCACATTATCAGTGAGAAAGGAACACTTCTTCACTTCAGCATAGAATTTATCCCTGCGAAGAACTGAAAGAACTTCCCGAAGGTGCCGAACATGTTCATCATCACTAGCATTATAAATTAAAATATCATCAAAGTAGACCACAACAAATTTACCGATGAATGGGCGAAGAGCTTGATTCATAACCCGCATAAATGTACTGGGCGCATTTGAGAGGCCAAAGGGCATGACTAACCACTCGTACAATCTTTCCCTCGTCTTAAATGCGGTCTTCCATTTATCCCCACGTCTGATCCGAATCTGATGGTACCCACTCTTCAAATCAAGCTTGCTAAACACACAAGCACCGGTAAGCTGATCCAATAAGTCATCTAGGTGGGGAATAGGAAAGCGGTAATGCACCGTAATCTTATTGATTGCCCTACTATCCACGCACATGCGCCACGTGCCATCCTTCTTCGGTGTGAGAAGAGCAGGAACAACACAGGGACTAAGACTCTCCCTGATGTGTCCTTTTGCCAGAAGCTCCTCAACTTGCCTGCGCAACTCTTCATGCTCAGTGGGGCTCATTCTGTAATGCGCTCGGTTAGGTAGGGCAGCTCCAGGCACCAAGTCAATCTGATGCTGAATATCCCACAGTGGTGGTAGTCCATCAGGAGGCTCTTCTGGGAAAACTTCATGAAACTCCTTTAGCAATGGCTGAACTGCGAGAGGGACTTCATGCTCACTGTCAATCGACTTTCCAATCAGCACATACACTACCCCAGACTCCTCCATCTCTGTCTCGAACTTCTTTCTGGTCAGTAAATTGGCATTGTTCTCGACTGCCTGTACTGAACCCTTATCCGGTAGTAACGCAATTTTCTTTCCCCCAAACAGAAAGCTGTACGTGTTGGTATATCCATCATGCAGTGAGTGCCTGTCAAACTGCCACGGCCTCCCTAATAGTAAATGACATGCATCCATCTCTACTACATCACATGAGACCTGATCCTTGTAGGTAGGTCCGATGGAGAAGCTGATTCTAGCACGTTGAGACACTTCTACGTCATTGCCTCTTTTCAGCCAGGCTAATTTATAAGGTTTGGGATGTTTCTCAGTCTGCAAACCCAGCTTCTTAACGACCTCCTCAGCTACCACATTCTCGCAACTACCAGAATCAATAACAAATTTGCACACCTTCCCTCCAACAGTACATGTTGATTGAAAGATATTATTATGCAACCAATCAGTGTTATTCTCCAAAGGAGTCAGGAAATTCCTCCTCACCACCAGTGCCTGACCCACATCACCAACCACAAACTCTTCTTCTTCTGTTGCTTCTTCTCCGCCCTCACCGTCAAATACAGGCGGACCTTCATAATCGCCATTTCCCTCATCAACAAAGAGTCCCTTGCGCGGATTCTTTGGGCACTCAGACTGCCTGTGGCCTGTAACTTCGCATCCAAAACAACGAATACCAACCACAGGACGTGTTGGTTGTTGGGCAGGATTTGTTCTAGGAGGACCAGATTGAGCAGGATTATCAAGACGTGCCACCTGCTGTTGTGGGTTACTAGAAGAACTCCCTACAATGAAAGGACTAGTAGTTTTCCTGGACTATTGCTTCTCTATCTGTATTGCCCTTTGATGTGCTTCAGAAACTGTTATAGGATCAAACATATTGAGAGTATCCTGTATTTGGGGACGAAGACCACCCACGTACCGTGACACCAACTGCTCCTCCGTCTCCATCATCTCGTTCCTCGTAATCAACATATAAAAATTCGTGGTATAGTCACTAACCGTTTTCCCACCTTGACGCAGATTCTGCAGTTGTTGGTACATGGTCCGTACATAATTGTAAGGCAGAAATTGTTTCTTCAATTTGTCCCACGATGCAAGCTTAGGTTTCCCTAGCCTCGATCTTGTCACCTTAGTCTGTTGCCACCACGCGGCTGCTCGCCCACGAAGCCTCGTTGCAACGAGAGGCACACATTTATCGGCATGAACCTCTTTAAACTCCAAGACCTTCTTCACTGCAGTCACCCAATCCAAGAATTCCTCTGGACTCAACCCACCATGAAATTCTGGAATATCCACCTTAAATCCTGATTCCCAACGTCGGTTGTCTTCCTGACCACCCCTTCTCCGGTGAACTGGCAGATCCAATGGCTGTTCAAGCAGTGCAAATGGATTCTCATTATCGAAATCCCCAAGCTGTTGACCCGTAGGCGTAGGCTGCTGCGGCATAAGCGCAGCGATCTGCCGCGTCAACAATTCCACTTGTTGACGTAGCTGTGCGACTTCATCACGTCTATGTACCTCCTCTACTGGGGCATCACGGGCTTCAGGACGTCTCCTTGACGGCATGGTGAAGGAACGATTTTGGCTTTGATACCAACTGACGTAGCGAAAATATTATAGGGAAGATGAATAATCATAAATTGAGAAAATTTTCAAGGAAGATTTTATTGAATTCAAGAACTGCTTCCTCTAAGGGCTTATAACTGATTAAATAGAAGAAAAACCTAGGAGAATCCGGAAAATAAAATAAAATAAAATAAATATATTTTTTTTCCAAAAATGGAAAATACTTATCTTTAGGATCATCCTCCAACAAACGGAATTTAAATCCGAATTTCATGGAAAGAGATATTGCAAAAATGAAAATTATCATAAATAGCAAGAAGATTAAACGAGGGCCTAAACGATGGATTTTGCCCGGAATTGGCCTTGCGTCAGGGCCAAAGGCGTTGAGTTTTATTCCTTGGCTCGACTCCAATCAAATTAGACTAGCGATTTGCCAAAAACGAGCAAACCCAAAGTCATCATGAAATCATTTGCCCCTTTTTGCCAACTTTTGCCTTGTGATGGTCCCATCTTGCCATGAACTCTAATCCCTTATGCACTTCATCATTCTCTGTGGTTGAACGCAAACACCATCACTTATTAAATGTGGCCAGATCTTTATATTTCCAGTCATGAGTCCCTATCAAATTCTGGTCTGAATGTGTTTTAACGGTTACATTCTTGATAAATAGAGTTCCATCCCCTATTTTGAAGCATAAAACACCATATGAAGTTCTGCATGGAAAGTCTGCTGATTACTCATTTCTTAGAGTCTTTGGATGCTTAGCCTTTACATCTACATTAACTGCACATAGAACAAAGTTTTAGCCACGGGCCAGAATGTGTGTGCTATTGGGGTATCAATCTGGAGTCAAAGGCTACAAGTTTTATGATGTTCAATCAAAACAGATTTTCTTATCTCGTGATGTTGTATGTGATGAAGAAATATTTCCTTTTCATACTATCACAACAGCTGACCAGTTAATCGACCCATTTCCTGACTTGGTCTTACCAATACCAAGTTTATATATCCTTCCAGATATACATGACTCCTTAAATCAATATAAACCAAACATACTGCATATTGATGATGCTCAAACTCTACCTCAAACAGATCTATCACTCCCTATTACACTACCTCTTGATCTACTATCAAATCATAATATTTCCGATTCAGGAAATAATTCCCACATTGATATAATACCTACAGATCAAACCACTTTAAACAATAACACAAGACGTTCCCAAAGAATCATTAGAACCCCAAAATACTATCATTGCAATCTTCTTGCTCACGAAAAGCTTCATATCCATTCCTCTCATCATATTGGAAATTTCTTGTCATACAATAGATTATCTGACAATCACCTACAATTTGTGTTAAATGTATCATCTCAGGTTGAGCCACAATATTTCCATCAAGCAATTAAACATCTAGAATGGCGTGAAGCTATAAAGGTTGAGTTGGCAGCCATGGAATCAAATCACACATCGTCAGTGACTTCATTACCAATTGGCAAAAATTCCATTGGATGCAGGTGGGTCTTCAAGATTAAATATAATTTTGATGGCTCTATTGAAAGACACAAAGCCCGTCTTGTAGCCAAAGGATACACCCAACAAGAGGGCTTGGACTACTTTGATACCTTCTCTCCAGTAGCAAAGATCGTCACTGTCAAAGTGTTATTAGCTCTTGTAGCCTCTCGAGGATGGCATTTGTTCCAATTGGACGTAAATAATGCCTTCTTAAATGGTGGCTTGTTCGAAGAGGTGTATATGGATCTTCCACCCGGGTATGAAGTTCACACTGCTGGCAAAAAGGGAGAAAAACTTGTTTGTAAATTGCATAAATCAATTTATGGTTTCAAGCAGGCATCTAGACAGTGGAATTCAAAATTTACCCAGGCTCTTATTCAGTATGGTTTCACTCAATCGAAGGCTGACTATTCTTTATTAACTAAAGGCTTTGGGGATAAATTTGTGGCTTTACTTGTGTATGTCGACGACATTGTTATCACATGACCAAATATCCAAGTCATAGATTCACTAAAGAAGTTTTTGCATTCACAGTTCAAACTCAAGGATCTAGGACAGTTGAGATACTTCTTGGGCATTGAAGTTGCTCGTTCCAACTCTAGAATCTTCATATCACAGAGATATTATGCTCTGCAGCTAATTGAAGACTCAGGATACCTGATTGCAAGTCAGTAGCTACTCCTATAGATCCTAAAGTATCTTTAAGCATTCATGAAGGTGATCTTCTAATAGATGCTACTCATTACCATAGGCTGATCGGGAAACTGATTTAACTAACAATATCTCGACCGGACATCACTTTTGCTATCCACAAGCTAAGTCAATATGTACTACAACCTAGATTGCTTATTCGTTATTTGAAAGGCACTCTTGGTCAAGGCCTGCTACTTCTTACACCATCTGATTCGCAAGTACCTCTCAAGATTCGAGCCTTTTCGAATGCTGATTGGGGGTCTTGCTTGGACACAAGGAAATCCACCACTGGGTTCTGCATTTTTCTTGGAGAATCATTAATTGCTTGGCGAGCTAAACAGCAAACCACGGTGTCCCGCTCTTCAGTTGAAGCGGAGTAGAGAGCTATAGCTGCCACCATCAGTGAAATTGTATGGATTCATCAATTGCTCAAGGATTTTCAAGCTTGTCCAGTTAGTCCAGCTATTTTGTTTTGTGACAACCAAGCTGCCATCCAAATTGCAAACAACCCAGTGTTTCATGAACGAACAAAACACATTGAAATCGATTGCCATTTTGTTCGAGATAAAGTCACAGTTGTTATAAAGCTGCTCCCAATTCGGTCCAGACATCAACTTGTTGATATCTTTACTAAACCACTTCCAGCATTTGTTCTTTACTTTCCAAGATGTAGGTTAAAAACATTTACCGTCAATCTTGAGGGGGAGTATTAAGAATTGTATATAAACGTATTGTACATAGCTCAAATTTATTTAGGTAGTTAACCAGCTGGCACTTGTTTGGTTAGTTAGTTAGTCCAGCTCATTTTCATTTTGGCGCCAATACTTGCCACTATTTATAGAGACTTGTACATTCATTTTTCTCCAGATTTTCAGAATCAATTAAACAAGATTCTTCATTCAAATATATGATAGCTAGTGGTCTTGGAAACACAATCTTAGAACTGGAACACATTGAAGTTGAGGCACTTGTGAGAGGTCTACAACCGTGCCTTAACCTTGGAATATCTCACTTAATGATGGAAAGTGATTGTTTGTTCCTTGTCAATGAAATCAATAAGTCAAGTTCGTCCTCAGCATCAATCCGTTCTCAAGTAGCCAAAATAAAGGGATTAATGCAGAGATTTCCTCAATGTAACTTTCAACACTGCAACAGATTGTGTAACCAAGCAGCACACTCCCTGGCGCGACACGCATGATCCCTTGAAGACATGTTCCTCTAATGACATAGTGTTCCTTTTTTTATTGAAAATTTAATTTTCATTGATAAACACTACAGTACCCTTTCTTAAGATTTTTTGCCTTCATGAATGAAATATTTTCCCATTAAAAATAAAAATAAAAAATATCTAAAAGATGAAAACACGAAAATGTTGAGTTTCCATTTGATGAATTTATAAATGATTTACAAATAAAAATAGTTAAAAAAAAGAGTAAAAAATCCCACAAAATGTGTAAATACTATAGTAATAAATAATTTTACATCTGTAATTAAAGTCAATGTATGATTTTAATAAAAATTATAAATCAAATAACTTTTATTCAGTGGTGACAGGTGTAGAAACTGCCAAGAGGAACGATCTGAAACTAAAAATAAATTAAACCCAACGGTAAGTTCTCTACTTAACAATAATCTACAAGCTCCTCAACAAAGACCTTTAAGTTCTTAGTGGAAGATCCATCCTCCTGCATAGCTTCTCTAGCAGAATTTTTCCATTTCCAAGCATTCTCTCTCAATTCTCCACTTTTTTCTCCATCACCCATTATCGTTTCAATGCACCTTTTGATCTCGTAGCTCTCAACGATGCCATCTTCTCTCGGGTTCACCCTTAAGCCTGTTCTCCACACATCTTGTATCAGCTTTGCATTGGTCCCTTGATCAGCCCACTGGGGAAACGCCACCACGGGAACACCACATGCTATACACTCCAAAGTCGAATTCCATCCACAATGAGTCACGAAACAACCCAACGAAGGGTGAGTTAGGACCTCAAGTTGAGAACACCATGGTACTATATTTCCCAGTTTTTCCAGTTCTTCCAAACGACTTGGTTTATTGTCGTCTTTTTCTTCTTCTGAGTTTTCGTTTACTCGTATGACCCACAAAAAGGGTCGTCCACACTCGAGTAATCCTTTAGCGATCTCCTCCATTTGAACTTTTGGGAGCCTTAGAAGAGTCCCAAATGATACATAAATCACAGAAGATTCAGGCATGGAGTTCAACCATTGCAAATAATCCTCCGATTTATTAAAAAGATCTCCACCAACGTCCTTATCCGATGGATCTTTACCATCCAAGAAAGCTGAAGGAATTAAAGGTCCAATTCCGATTAACTCATAATCTTCAATCGCTTTAAGTGCATCAGCCTGAAGCGCATCAAACGTATTCACAAGAACTTTCGGCTTTGTTTCTGCATCTAACATTTCTAGATGCTCCTTACATGTTGAAAGTGCAAAGACTTTGTGATCGCTACTCGGAGGAAGCACAAAGGAGGGAAGATCACGTTTAGCTAGCAACGGAAGTCCAGGCAGCTGGATTGTCCAGGAAGGATCGTCGGAGGAATTATTGATTTCTTCACCATAGCCATTGAAATAATAGTAGTATATATCCAATACAGTGGTTGGTTGAATCCACAGAAGAGCACTCGGGATTTGCAATTCACGTGCCACCGCTGCAGCCCATGGAAGCAGTAGACTGTAAACTAGGCACGTAACTGGGCGACCTTGCTCGGCACTGGCAAGAACCGTGTCCCTTATGCTGTTTGAACTGCTGTTTCTAATAACTGCCATGTATCGATTATGATCATCACTTTGTTTACACCCGTCATCATATCCATCAGAGAATGCCGCAAAAGTAAGTAATGGATTGATGTCGCCGGCAGCTTTAGCTATCCGCCGCTGGGCATATAAACTCGTTGAAAAGGTGACTTCAATTCCATTCCTGACAAGGGTCTTGGCAAATGTAAGTAATGGATTGATGTGCCCTTGTGCTGGAAAGGTTACCAGAAGTACATGGGGGCGAACCATTTTCTTGCAGGAAAAAAAAAAAAAAAAACTCTCTGCGCGATACTGATAAAAATTATGTAGTAGAAAACTGGTGCTTCTGTGAACCAGAAATGAGTAGATAAAACGGGGGCTTTAGGAATGTTTTTATAGTAAGAGGAAAATGATTGACGTTTGAAGAGGTATGGTGCACCACTGCATGGAAAGTTTACGACACGTAGTATTTAGAAATAAGAAGTCTGCCATTTGTCTCTATCTCTTCTCTTCTCGCCCAACTTGTACACCGACGAGACTCGTGTTCTTGTGGATATGCACACAAATATTAATTAATTGAAAGCGTGGAAAACCAGTCAAAAAATTCTATCTTTTCTTGTTTTGCTATTTTCCAAGATGCTATCTTCTTCACAATAGAATAAAAAAGAAAAAGAAAAAAACAAGGTAAAACGGAAAGAAGAAAGAATGAAACTGAAAGTGGAACAGAATATAAAAGATGGAGATTCCTACAGACTTTCGTAGATAGTAACGTGTAACAGATACATAATCACGTATACTCACATCATGTTGGAAAGCAGCGCTGTTTTGCCATTATTGTAGGAAAAAAATAGATTCCGTTAGTCAAAATAATGCTGTGTGTAAATGAGAAATTGAAGTGAAAGCATACACATTGAAAAGTGATTTTGTTGTCTAAGGGAAAACAATTGTAGTTTGTTACATATAGGAATAATAATAAGATAATAACTAGTTTATATTTGACTATATTTTTTGAAGGTGCAATTATGTGTAGTATAGAGACTATCTCTTTATGTGTATGTGTAGGGAGTGTAAATCATTAACTAGATTAGCACCTCGAGTTGTTGAACTTGTGTATGAGCACGACTTGCAGACATGAATGTTGAATTGAAATTTGGTCCTTAGTAAGGTTCATATTTTTTCTTTATGTTTTTTATTTTCAATTTCACTTCTAGTTTCTTTTAACTCATTAAACCTTAAATTCATGTGTTTAGTAGGTTGTAATGGCTTGTGAATGAGTTACATTAACTCGTCATTTATGGAGTCCAAAATAGAGCCCCTTTTTCTTAACTTTTAAACAAGAAAGAATACATAACTTTCATCTCTCTAGTTTATATATTTTTTCCCGCTTGTTTGGAATTTTAAGTTCATGTCCTAGTCTTGATAATCGTGTTCAGATACAAGTTCGATTTGTTGATCGAAAAACTTCCTCGACAATTTTCAGTGATTTCTCTGTCATATCTTGAGAGACAGACGCTTAAGAAAGCATCAAGCACCTACTATGATGGAATGAATATGTTATGAGGACATTGTGTATTAATACATAGATCTCGATTAGCTAATTTCTCCAAAAAATTACTATTCCAAAACTTATTTGAATTAGTAATACTTTCTATTGTAAATTGTTGCTTCTCAGGGTTTGAGATCATTGTTTTGATTATGATGCGATTTTAGCTGTATTAATATTTAATCTTGCGTGACAGGAATTTTAACTGAGGGGTAAGATAATCTATAAAATAATTAATCGATAGCCTAATAAACTTTTGAAAATAGTTTATCTGCAATGATCGAGAACATATATTAATAAGATTGGAAGGAGATTTCGTGAAACAACTTGGCTCTTGTCTGTCTGAAAGTTTCAAGAATAAATTGAAAACATGGAAAAAAAATGAATTTATAAGATTATTTCTTTGAAAAATATGTGATAGAAAATGAGTTCGAGAAAAAAAAATTGAAGAATGAAGCTCAAATTGGGCTTGAATGCTAGAGTATGTGTACGAAACAAGTACGATTCCTTAGTATTATTTATAAATAGTGGTGGATTCAGAAATGTTGATGAGATAGGACGATCGTCGACTGTTGACTGTTTACCGTCATTGTTTGCAATAGTGAAATAATTTATTAATATTTAACTAACTAATATTAAAAGTTCTTCAATTAATGTGTAAAAGCACTAGAATGTAATAATCATATACATATAAAAATATAATTCGACGTCCAATTTTCAATACCAATTTATCATTTATCACAAATCACTTATGCACATATTTACAAATTCACAAATTCCTCCCCAATTTTCATAAACCATGAACCATCACAATTCACATACTAAATCATGAATCAAATGGTCAATACATATAAAATATCACTTCAAGACTTCAAATTCTAAATGAAAATGGCATCAAATGAACCTTTAGAGAGAGGGGGGGGGGGAGCGGGGCTCACAGTCAGCGATGGAGGCTTGGCATCTGCAAATAGGTATGTCAAATTGGCTCAGTGACTTGGGCGGCTCGTGGCTAGGCTCGTGTCACGGGCCAAAATGGCCTGTGACAAAGCCCATTCAAATTCAAAGATCAAAGTTAATAATAAATAAAAAATATTTTAATATATATATATATACATAATCAAGCTGTCGTTACAGGCAACTATGTCATAACTGCCTCGTTACAGGCAGCTTTATAGCTGTCTCGCTTGTAACGAGGCAGCAAATGCTGCCTTAAGGCAGTATATAGGCAGCTTTATAGTTGCCTGCAACGGCGGCAGCAGCTACTACTATTTTTTTTATTGATGAAATTTAATTTACGAGGTCCGTTAATATTTGAAATTCAAATTTCAATTTTAAATTTCAAATTTGGAGGTGAAATTCATTTTTTTGGCTATAAATAAGGGGTAAATTTTTTAGTTTTAAATCAATTTTAACTTGCAGTATTATTGATTCAAGTTTCAACTCTAATTTTTTTTGCTCTCAATCTCATATTCAGTTTCTTTCACTCTCATACGGTCATACTCTAATATTCTGTATTTTATACTATACTAGTTATGGATGGATTTTACTAATAAAGAGTTTAATCAGTTTAAGGATAGCTCGAGTACACCATCCAGTTACGGCGATGCATCTTGAAATATTCCAATTGATTTGAAGAATATTAATGAGAAAGAAGTACTCGAAATTAAAAGGTCGAAAAAAATTATCGGATTATTGGCAACATATGACACGTAAAAAAGTTGGTGTTCAAAATGGAGTGGATATTTGAAAAGCATGTTGCAATTACTGTGGCAAAGAATTTAGTTGGAAGTTCGGTTCGAGCACAACACATTTGAATAGACACATATTAAGGAATTGCAAAACGAAACCAGTCGATCTCGATTCAAAACAAACCAAACTAGTTTTTGGCGGTTCTTGTTCTACTCTTTCCATCTCTTTATATTCACGGGAAAGATTTCGTGAAGGGATGACTGCATACGTGACTGCAGCAGAGATGCTACTTACGATGATAGACTCAATACACCTTACCCAACTCGTGAAGAAATATCTCCAACACAGGTATTCTTCTTATTGTAAAAATAATCTTCGTTCAGATATTATAAAATTATATAACAAAAGAAAACAAGTTGCTATTGAAAGTCTAAATTTTTTTAATAGTGTTATATTATTTACATCTGATTTATGGACCGGTGGTAATAGAAAATGTTATATTGCTACTGCGACTCATTATATTGATCACCTGTGGCTTTTACATAAAATGATTATTGCATTTAGATGTGTAGAATATTCTCATAATGCCACTAACATATACATGATTTTAAAATATATCATACAGGAATATGGTATGTAAGATATGATTCGAAATTTTACTTTTGATAATGCTAGTGTGAACAAATGTGTTATCGAAAGATTTATTAATGAACTTGACCCTTCATTGGAAACTTTATTTTTCATCAACGTTGTGTATGTCATATTATCAATTTAATTGTAAAAACTGGATTAGAACATATAAGTTCCCTTTTAGATAAAATTAGACAAACAATAAATTTAATTACTTTGTCACCAACAAGAAAACAAGCATTTAACAGTTTGTGTGTAGAGTATGACTTGCAAGAGAAGTCATTTGCCACTGATGTAACACATAGATGGAATTCTACATATCTTATGTTACATTCATGTGAAAATTACGATAAAGTGGTTTCATTATATTATAATGGTAAGCATACATACGGACCCAAACATAATTTAGAAGATTGTGAATGGTCTCTTGCATTTCACGTAAAAAAAATTTTAAAATCTTTTTTCGATACTACAAAGGAATGTAGTGGAGTATAATACCCTACATCTTCATTTATTTTACAACATTTTTTCTACATTTCATATATACAAGAATTTGCCCTTTTTTCTGACTTAGTTTGTTCTATGGAGTTAAAATTTTGTAAATATTGAAAAGAATTGCCCCTCTTCATTTATTTTAGTTTCAGTAATGGACCATCAACTTAATTTGAATGACACAATAGCCACTGTAAAGGGGATTTCAAATTTCATTAATGTGGAATTATCACATGTGAATATAAAATCTACGTTATTTGAAATGTATAATTATTATGCTAATAAAGAAGGTTAGTGTAGTTCTACTTCCCAAAATTCTTTTTTAAGAAATATTTCAACAAATTCAGAAAATTTATGGAATTTTTTGGAAATCAATACAAGTGTTCCCTCGTTTAGTTCTAGTTCATCGATGTCTAGATCGATAAATGTTGGTGGTACAAATTTTGAAATTCCCTTCGAGTTAGCTAAGTATATGTGCGTGAACTTTCGCAGTGTGTTACATGAAAAAGAATTACAGGAATTTAGTCTTCTAAATTGATGGAGGTGTAATGAAAGACAGTATCCAATTGTATTAAAAATTCCACGTGATCTACTAACGCCTCCGGTAGCATTGGAGGCTACATTCAGTTTAGGTGATCGAATTTTATCAGATGAACGTTCAAGACTAAACGAAAATATATTGGAGGCTTTAATATGCTTGAAGAATTGGGAATGTGCAGAATTACGTGTTCAAAAACATGTTGACAGTATACTGGTCGAAGAGTTGCAGCAGATCCAAATATAGAATGTTGTAAGTTTTTAAAATAATTTATTTCAAAATAATATGTAATTTTTAAATTTATTTGTTTCAAGAAAAATTGTACACGAAATATTTTATTCATTTACAATTTTAACTCTACCTACGTCATATAGCCGATCCCAAGTCCGGAAAAAGAAGGAGGGTTGTAAATTGTAATTTTTATTTAATTTGTAATGCAATTTATAAGTTGTAATTTTTATTTGATTTGTAACTCGCATAAATTATGCAATTTTTAAATTTTTTTAAAGAAAATATTAGATTTGTAATATTGTTATTATAAAAAAAAAAAACCAAGCCGACGGCTCGAGCTCAGCTCGGCTCGACAAAGCCCGAGCCCAAAGCTCGAGCCGAGCCTTGTTTTTTTGGCTAAACTTTTGCTCGACTCGGCTCGAGCTCGAAAAAAATTCGTTTAAGAAAGCTCGAGCCGAGCCCTAGTTTCGAGTTTTGGAGCTCGGCTCGTTTACATTCCTATCTGCAACAAGTCACAATAGCAAAAAGTTACAACCACGACAGAAAGAGATATGAGAGAATAAGAGATAGGATTTGCTTTGCTTTTTGCAATTATCATATAATCGTACTGCATTTGGAAAATTGGAGCAAATGCAATAGGAGAAAAAAATCATATTTCAGGTGTATTGTTTACACCAATTCAAAATTCAGTTAGATGGTTTAAAAATTCAAAATTCAAATATATATATATATATATATAAGTCACAATAGCAAAAAGTTACAACCACGACAGAAAGAGATATGAGAGAATAAGAGATAGGATTTGCTTTGCTTTTTGCAATTATCATATAATCGTACTGCATTTGGAAAATTGGAGCAAATGCAATAGGAGAAAAAAATCATATTTCAGGTGTATTGTTTACACCAATTCAAAATTCAGTTAGATGGTTTAAA